>NW_015654520.1:201910-215825 GCF_001515625.1 Sinocyclocheilus rhinocerous
ATCACATGTGGCAGCTGATTGGTTCTCTCCTGTATCGGTAGCCAATGAGCTCACTCCTCAATATTCAAATACCTGGCTTTAGTTTACCCTCCACCTTCCCCAGCTCCACCTGTATAGATCTGCTACGAGGTGATTCATGTATGCTATATGGGGGTTATTTAATGTATGTTATATGTGCAGCAGCAGTATTTCTTACATGCTCACAGCAGCATGTTGTGGATGTATTGGCAGTAGCAAGTCTCGGTACTTGCTCTGCCGCAGCAGCAGCGTAGCAGATCTATTCCGCCAAGACCAAATACATTAACATTGTCATGTACATTACCATGCCAATCCCTCCGAGAGTTGTCATGACAGAAATATAATTATGCCACAGATTAAGTACAGTGTTTGATCTAAGATAAATAATCAGCCTGACTTTTTACTGTGAAATGAAATCATTTTCATCATCAGATTTGTGTCTTGTTAATAAAATGTTCCTATTTATCCAAAGAATTCTGGAGCTTGTCGATGACTCCAGCATTCACATCATGCTGTTTAATAAATCAGAAAAATCGAACAATTAAATTTTTTTTTGGAACTGATGAATAAATCATTTCCGAATTATTTCGACCAAAAACAGAGCATTTATTACAGATATTTAATCTTATACTGTATCCCACAATCTAGTTACAGCAATTAGCACATTTCAGTATACAAAATGCTAACTGTTAGCCACTCACTTTCAGCCAGTGTTAGCTTAGTATTTTGGTCTGAATTGTTAACAGACTAGATATTGCTAGGTATGAAAGGCACGTAATCAAGCTACAAGTTGACTATTTGCTCTAATTTCTTGTCTTATGACTGAATGAATGAACAGAACGAGTAATTTTTGGGCTCTCAAACACGACTCATTTCCCACCATCAGGTCAGATTATGTGTGTGAGTTTCTTGAAAAGCTGTGGATATAAAATGCGATTTAATGTTCAGTGAAGCGAAGCGCACTAGTGGAAAAAGTCAACCGTGCTCAAACGAAAAAAGCCAGAACAGAAAGTATAAGCAAATTCATGGCCTCCAGATGAAACTCTATTAATAGAGTTCTGCTTTCACCAATGAAGGTCTAACGGACAGCAGTGTGCACCTCTGAAACAAAGCTAATAGACAAAATTCCTGTAATGTTGGTTGGTTCTCATACAGATAATTTTTGTATTTATTTATTTTTTCCATCTCATTGTTAAAATGAAACTTTTACAGTATCTGAAAACTACTGAAGCTCTTAGTATCACCATATTATCCAGTAGCGAAGTGCTAACACTGAGATATTCAGGGGAGAAAATGAAATAAAAGAAGATTATTAGCATTGATGATTGATTTTGTTTCGTTTTTTTCAGCATCTATGATAAGAAATGAATCATCAGCTGGCGTGCTGTTACAGTCATGCCAGAAAGTTTTTTTTATTTTCCTATATCAACACACATCCTGAGGTGTTTTATTCCTCTTAGACCACACAAATTTCCCATCCTTACCATCATTATTTACTAATGAACCCATCATATCTTTTAATGGGTGCGTGGAAAGTCTGTGAAATGAGTTAGAATCTTTTTTTGTCTCTTTTTATTAAAACAAATACAATTTGTCGGCGACAAACTGCAAAGCACAAACTCCTCCTACAAAACCTGCTTTAAAATCAAAATCTATAGAAATGAAAACACATCAGAACGAGCACACATAATATAAACCTATTGCACTGTCAGAGCTGCTGTTATAGATAATTAATCAACAGCGCTGTGATGTAGCAGCAAACAATCCACTCTCAAAGCAACGACCCGAGAAAAAAAAAAAAGATCCATTTTATAGAATTCTTTGAAATTAATAGTCTTTAAATAATATGTAGTAAATTTCTGGTGTTATTATCCGCTCCCTCACCCTCACCAATCCCCACCAAATGTATTTTATTTTTTTTACATGCATGCAAATTTGGAGACGCACTAATGTGGTGAAAGTGTGTGTGTGTGTGTGTGATACCAAGTGTTCTGCCTCTCCTTATAAGTGCACAAGATACACACTCGTCTCTAATCTCCGATCACCTCCACCAGTAACCATGATGATCCTGAGCACCACCGCTCTCGCTGGACTCCTCCTCTCTCTCTCGGGTAAGACATTTTTTCAATTCATTTTTGTTTCCCAATATGAACGCAAAAGTTCCTGCTTGGCTCTTGCCCTCTGAAGCCATTTGTACATTATAATGAGTATTGTAAACATAATGTCCAGCTTATTTGAGAGAAACAAGGTTAAAAAGCAAAAAGACTGGAGGATTGTCAAGCATGAGAAGTGCTATCAAGCATCATGTTTATATTGTATAAACTTGGTGTGTGGTTGTTGGGTCCAATGGGAAATCCCATCGAAGAGAACTCAGGATCACATGTTTATATTTGGGATTCTTGTGTTTTCCCAGGGTTTGAGGCCATAGTGCATCTGACCCAGGAGAAGATCATGAACGTGAACATAGGACAAGATGTAAAGATTCTCTGCAGGAGAGATGATAGTGGTAGCTGGGCCATTTCATGGTACCAGCAGAAAGCTGGAGATACTCCAAAGTTCTTACTAGCTGATAGCACCAGAGCCAGTGGTCTGTCCAGCAGATTCACATACACAGACAGTGGTGTGGATGAGTACCTGAACATCGGCCGAGTGGAAGCTGAGGACGAAGCGGTGTATTACTGCGGCTGCATCATTTGTCAAAGCCATCACAATGCTGCAGCTCAATGAGTCACTCGTACAAAAACCTCAGAGTGTTCCAGTCATCCTGAAGATCCGTCCCATTCAGTCCAGGAGCTTCAATCCAGGCAGGAATGATTAGAAAACATTCTTTACGATTTTTCATGCCACATGTATGAAATTTCCTCCTGATTTGCCACTTTGAGCTTCAGTTTTGTGAACATTGAGGCGTTCAGTGTGAGCAGGAGCAGTGTGCTGTGGAGACCAGGTTTTTGTACGACGCTGTTGCACGGTGCCATGGCAGCATCGGAGGAGGCACCGAGTTGAGGATCGGTGAGTCATAATCTTTTTTTTGCACTTATTGAAAAATAGGATTACTGTTCATTTTCATGAAGACAGACATAGTTGGTGGAACATGATTTGATTTTACCCAAATATAACTTAATGGCCACGTTATTGTCCCATTAGAATCCAATCATATTTCACCAACTATATTAAACTGTATTTGATTAAAACGTATTAATTTTGATTTTAGGGTATTATTGTTTGAATTTAAATAATTCAGTAATCATTTAATAAATTCATTTTCATGTTTATTTTTCAAAAAAAAAATTTCAATTATATTTTGTAACAGATAACCACTATGACTTTTATTTATTTATTTATTTAAAATAAACAATGAACTAATGTACTATAAAAAAAGAAAAATGCAGACTTTCTATTTGTATTTTTTGTTTCTATTTCTGTCTTCATTTAAAAAAAAAAAAAAAAAAAAAAAAAAAAAATTAAATTTATTAAATTAACTGATTGATTTTAGAATTTTTGCTGTGAAATTAAATTTTGTATAAAATTTGAACCATGATGGCCATATCAACACTGATGGCATTCTCACTGATTCTAGTTTTAAAACTCATTCCTCCTTAGCTCGTCCGTCGTCTCCTCCGTCTCTGCTCCTGCTGGCTCCTCCTGCTTCTCCGCTCTCTGAGGGTGATGTCAGTGTGGTGTGTGTGGCTCGGGGCTTTTACCCTGACGGTGTCACCATGTCCTGGTCTGAGGACAGCAGCGGCGTGACGGGGGACGAGGTGCAGACGGCTCCGTATCAGCGTCAGGCCGACGGCACCTTCTCCCAGACCAGCGTTCTGAAGCTCAGTAAGCAGCGCTGGAGCTCCGGGAGAACCTACACGTGCCGTCTGAGTCACCCGGCGCTTTCCACACCGCTGAGCCAGAGCACCAGCCTGAACCAGTGCATGTAGAGAGATCACACAGTGCTGCTTCACCTCTCATGTGTTGCATAAAGAGAGAAATATATATAATGCACCTCAGTGAACAAAACTTGTCTTTAATAATGAGTGTGTTGTCCATTTAAACAAGTTCTTCTGTTATTGTGAAATGAGTCTTGTGGAGCTCTACTTTGTTGCTCACTCTAGTAAATAAAGCATTTAAAAATTTCAAATGAAACTATAGAATCTAGATGTTTTGCAGCGTTTGTTCCTTTTTTTTCAAATTATAAATAAAAGTTTCATTTTCAGTTTTCAGTTTGCTTTTCACATGAGATCTGGTTTGCATATGGTTGCTCATCAGTGCATGAAGAGAACAAGAGAGCCTTTTTTGGACAGAGAATGAACAGAATGCAATAAGGACATTCAATCAAGAGTTTATGATAAAAATTAACGTGTTAAATGTGTTTAAAAAAAGTTGAGTCTGATCAGAATCTGAACTTGGGTTTGTGGATGTTCTACAACTTTAAATGTAACTGTAAAGGGATTAAAAAAGAGGATGTGATCTTTAATAAAAAATAATTATAATTGTTGGCAAATTGCTGTAGATTAAGAGGAATAACGGTTTACTAAAACGAGAAATACTATGGTTTTGTCAACATTTTGTGTTGATTTGATGTCGCTCAGGGTTGAGGAAGCAGTCCTGAGTAGAAATTCCTAGTAGGAGTTTTTCCTAGTGAATAGTGGGAGTTATGACCTTTAACTTTAATGCAGTATTAATTGTGGCTAAAGCTCTCAAGGGTCAAAATTTCCATTTCCATTTTTTTTTTTTGCAGCAGTCCATCTATTGACAATACTCCTCAAGAGATCACATTCCATTTCTGTCAAAATACATTAGCTTATAAAGACTAGCATCTAACAATTAATTAATAACAATTATGAAAGCTCCAAGGTGAGTTAGTAATTATGGGAAAAGTCCTCCGTAGTCTCCAGGGGGCGTAGTGTGCCTGCATGCCTCCTTTAACCTCTCGTTTCCAGTGGAGCTAATGACTTCCTCCCGAAAGCAAAGATGATCCCATTAAATCTCAAGTTTACTGTTGAACCTGGAAATAAAGAGGACGTAACAGACTGAAAACAGTGCTTTTATTTACGATGAAGAAAAAAAATAAAACATTGTTAAGAGATGTTGAGAATTGTTAAGAGTAAAAATGTGTGCCAAACACAATATTAAAGGGGTCATATGATGCCCATTTTCCACAAGTTGATATGATTCTTTAGGGTCTTAATGAAAAGTCTGTAACATAGTTTGGTTAAAATTTCTCAATGGTAGTGTAAAAACACCTTTTTTTTTACCCTGTGAAAAACGGCTCTTTTCAGATCAAGCCGTTTTTGTAGCATTTCCCTTTAAATGTTAATAAGCTCTGCTGACCCCGCCCCTCTCTTCCGAGCTGCTCTCAAGGCGGGTGTACACGGTGCGATTTTTGCTGTCGTACAAGCTCGCAGGCGATTTTTTTCTCTCGGGAGAAAATCGCAGATGCTCGCATGGTTGCGGCTCGTACCGTGTGAGAAGAATTACGGCCGATCTGAGACGTTACGAGCACCTCCCGTCCTCCCGATAAACACTGTGTACGCCCGCCTTCAGAGAGACTGTTTACTTTAGCCATTTCATTCATCGTGAAACTTGCTAATTAGCACATTATTAGGAAAGGCGATTTGCAAAGATTCATTACAAAACATTATACTCACTTTTGTAGATGAGGCTGGATCATGAATGATTCGCGCGAACATAGACGCATTTAGGCAGATTGGGGGAGCATTCCCTTCAGAAACAAACGAAATCAACTGCGAGTTCAGCGGCTCAGATGTCAGGAGTAAATGACGACTGCTATGCTCTTTATTACATCCAACAACAAAACACCTCAAACGCTTAGGAGTCATTCTTGTCTACATCTGCTCCAGCGGTGAAACAATGGTGGACTGATGACAGCTCACTCAGGGCGGGTCTAAGGTAAGACACCAGTGCAGTCTGTGCTGAAACGCTACTGTCAATCAATTACCGTGGGAGGGGCCTGTTTTTGTGATGTCACACAGACAGGCATCTGAGATCGGCTCGATTTGAGAAAGCGGAAAACGTTTAAACCAAATGATCTAGAGATATCTAAATGTCTCTAATTAATTAAATAAATATTATCAAAAATAGATCTATTAGGTAGTACACAGTATGTCCGGTCCACACGGATGACCCAACCAATCGCCTCTTTTAATCTAATTGCTAAGGCTTAGGATAAAATCTTCAAATCAGAGCATAGAAGTGACACAGGTTGTTATAGGGTGGTTGTGTACACACACTGCCAACACACATTTCAGTTCAAACTACTTGTAAAAGTGCATGTAGCATCCTATGACCCCTTTAAGAAAAAACTCTCAAACACATCAAGTAATGTGATGCAGCACAACACCTAAGTGCCGCCTGGACCCCGAAGTGTGCTATTTGTGTATACCAGTGTGTCATGTAATGAAGGAGGTACAAATGGTCAGGCGGTGAACAAACAGAATATCGTAGGACCGGCTAGAATCGAGTACAAAGTACAAAAAATGGGTCGAGATCAAAAGCAAACAAGATACAAAAGCTTGATAAAGCACAGAGACAAAAGCAACTTAGCGTATACTTCGCAGTGAGCTGAATGAATCAAAGTCCTTTTAAACTGTGGCTGTGAGTAAATGTGTATTTGGAAACAGGTGTGACTAATCACTATGAGTTAGTCAGCAATTTCCACTGTTAAACAAACTTTTATTTCAAACTAACCGCTGTACCTGAAAATATAAAATAAATCACTTGTTGCACAGGACAGAATGTTCTACATCAGTGGTTCTTAGAGTGGAGTACCCCCTGAGGCATTTCTGCGTACCCCCTCTCTTCCACTTATTAATTAATTAATTAGACTGCACTTTTTCCATTAAAGGACAATATTTGCCCCCTAAATTGACTTTCCAATGCATTTTTTATCTTTATAAATAGAATATTAATGTTTAAAAAAAAAAGTTCAATAGATTAATATGCAATGATGATAAAAAAGTGAAAAGTGATTCTTTTAAATACTAAAAACCGCCAGTAGGTGGCGGTAAGTCACTGTCTTAATGCGTGAGTCATCGAGTCATTTGTTCATTCAGTAACTAAGCAAGTGGCTGTATTTATAAATGAATAATTGAATCAATGACTTTTGCGAACGATTCGTTCACGAAACGCCTCAAAACTCAGCATTTTGTTCGCGTACGCCCTCTGTCGCCTCACGTATCCAAGTTTGGGAACCACTGTTCTACATTAAATATTAAGCTAACAACAGTCTGTTACCTAGCAACAGTGTATGTTAACGTTAGCTCAGTCAACGTAGGCTAACATTAACAGGTGTAGACAGAAAATATGATTATCCTGACCTGAGCTAATTTACTGAATCAACCAACTCACACCTCCTTTCTTTCTTTCTTTCTTTTCATCCATGATGACATTATGTCATCTGTTGCTGCTTCTGGCGTTTCATCGCTGACTGTGCCGCACGCGATACCTGCTCATTAGAACTTTCAGTGAGCTATTTTTACAGTGTGCACGAGACTACGTTCCTGGACGCGGACGCGTGCGTCTGTGTCCTGCTCCTCCGTGGCGATGACGGCGTGCGGTTAAAAAAATCATAAACTAATTTGAAAGTGGGGGGGACACAAACGTGATTTTGAAAAGTCCCCAGTGGAAATTATGCCCCTGCATACGTTGACAGGCATGTAAGAAAGCCAATTAAAATGTTCGGACCAAGCGTTTTGATTGGACAAACATTTCTTGGTCCTACGCCTTCCACAGAATATATAAATACAGATAAATACATTTAGACCACTTAACTTAATGCTTGCTATCGGGATGTGAAGAGAAGTGAAGAGCATAACAAAAAATGTTCTGAAGACAATCACCTATTGCACCTTTAAGAACGTTTGCGCTGCTAATTCCTTTATAGCTAAAGGCTTTTACCTGTTTCTAATAAATAGGCTACAATTAATCGTTTGAAAACAAACAGACAGACAGACAGACAAATAAATAAATAAATCAAACTTAACTAAATGCCACACATTCATAATAAATGGCAGTTATTATGTACTATACAGCAGTGATCGATTTGTTTCACATGCGATTTTATGGTTGCTAGGAAACGGAAACGCTTCTCGGAGAAACGGACTGAAGCCACAAATATATGAGCTCTTTTCCTGCGTCATGGGGAGTAAAATTCTTCAGATTAAAAAAGTAAAAAGGCGCACGTTAACATATCATATAAAACATGAAGTAGAAACAACAACTAAATAAAGTTTTCTCAGTGATATTGCTGAAGCTGTTGCAGTGAGCATGTGACTAGTTTGTGTTTAGCAGTCAGGGAAAAAATGGTAGAGAAAAATATATCTATATTACAAGCTGTAATATAGATATGCTGCATATAGCATTAATAAACAGTAGGTGGCGGTATATGTATATGGCGCTCAATTCTGCCAGTAACTCAAAAGACGAAGAACATCCAGCAGGAGCGTCCAGTATTCGAATGGAGATCCGCATTACAAAAAAACTATAAAGATTCAGTGCCAAAAATGCTGGGAATATTCTCATCATTGTAAGGCGACAAACTTCCGCTTCCAAACGAGCATGAATAAGTCCACGTAAAGCGACTGAAATCTGTGCAAGATACTGCTGTAAAGATGGATTTCATTAAAGAGGAGAGTGAAGATATGGGTTATGAAGATAGCGTTAGTCCAGATGAGTGCACAACGAAAGCTGAAGATAACGACGAGCAAATAGGTTGGTGTTATTGACCGTCAGTGTTGGGCAGTAACTAGTTACTAGTATTTTAGTTACTGTAATAATATAACTTTTTGTAGTAACTAGTAGTGTAAGTAGTTACTAATAAGATTTCAGTAATAATATTACTTCCCAGCAAGCAATTTTGCGTTTAAAAGACGTCTATTAGACGTCTAAATATAGCCTAGACGTCTAGCCATCCATAAAACAGCTTAGTTACTTTTGATGCCGCAACCCCGCTGATTTAAAATCCAACAATCAAATAATTCCTAGATTTATTTTCATAATTTGTACGACTCGCACATGCATGTGATGTCCCCAGTGCAGCAGGCAAGCTTGGAATATTGAAAAGCGTATATTCAGCAGATATAAATAATGCATTATATTGATTTTGTCAGGAAAAAAGATGATATAAGCTGTATCATTACGTACTCATTTATTTAGCATACTATCTTTTATGAAATGGGACATAAAACCACACAATATTAGTATAACACTGAATGAATGTTAGCATGTGAAACAACAGTAGTCAATAGAAATGACTGTCACTTGCTAGCAAGCTAACTTGACATGAGGTGCTTTTGGCAAACGCGTCCCAAACAGACACCTGTCAAATGAGACTTAATTTAACTAGCTGTTAACTAGTTAATTAGTTAACGAATATGTAACAACCCACCTCGCTGAATGTGAATCCTTATAGCGGCTATAATAGGATGATTTCCACTTTAGCCGCTATGCTAAACACATTCCCCCTCGTGAACTCCCGGGTTCCATTGAGAACGCGCGCTGATTGGTTCAAACTGGTTTTTCCCAGAAGCACGCGCGACTCGATAGAACTTTATTCAGATGCTTCTGTTTACAAAAAATTATATCAGCGACTCAATTTCAGTAAGATAAGACTTGGAAAACCATTTGACTGAACCCTGACGGTGATGATACCGCGATGTCCAATATACTTGATATATAATGGTGCATATGATAAATAATTAAGTGATATACAGTGTTACTGTAATAATATTACTTTTTGCAGTAACTAGTAGTGTAACTAATTACTAATAAGATTTCAGTAATAATATTACAGTTACCATCCATAAAACAGCTTAGTTACTTTTGATGCCTCAACCCCGCTGATTTAAAATCCAACAGTCAAATAATTCCTAGATTTATTTTCATAATTTGTACGACTCGCACATGCATGTGATGTCCCCAGTGCAGCAGGCAAGCTTGGAATATGGAAAAGCTTACATTCAGCAGATAGAAATATTGCATTATATTGATTTTGTCAGGAAAAAAGATGATCTGAACACTGTTGTGTAAGTTGTGGCTTTACTTTACTTTACTCTGGCATTACATCCCACCCACATCCCTCTGATCAGCATGTGGTACATTATATTACTATAATTAAACATCTTTTAGGAAAATTAAACCGTTTCTTACAAACTTATATGATTTGATAAAATACATAATGAAATATAATCGTATATTTACAAAAGAAATTACAATTAGCTTCAAGCTACACATGACAATTAATGAGATTAATACAACACTTCTACTTGAATGTCACCATCAATCACTATTGAGTGTTTGTAATAATTCTGACTGCGATTCAATGTGGATTTTGGTGAAATGATGAGGCAGAAATATGTTGTTAGTAACATAGAAGAATTTTATGTGGAAGATACACAGTTACAATTTCTGTGGGGTGTGAAGAAAAAATAATGTAACTAGTAGTGTAACTAATTACTGTTGCCAGAAAGTAATAAGTAACAATATTACTTTTGAAAGGAGTAACTAGTAATGAGTAATATATTACATTATTTGAGTAACTAACCCAGCACTGACCGCTGAGAAAAAAGAAAAAAATCAAGCAGTTCACCAGTTCATTTGGTGGCTGAAGTTATAAAATCACAGGAACAGTGAAATAATCATAGAATTAAAATCTGATCTAATGCATCTAACGTCATAACCTCGAATTGCAAGTTTTATTAGCATTAACTTGTTTGGGAAAATAAATATTCATAAGAAAAAAAATTTGCAGCTTACTTTTTCACATTTCTTAATTGAAGTTGATGCATTTCTTAAATCTCTTAGGTTGATTAAAAACAAGAAAAGTGACAGATTCTTGAAATATTATGATTTTTTTTTTTTTGTAATACCACTGATGCATAAGGTTTTCCTCTGTGTGTGCTTATAATATTATTTTTTCCCTTTTAAATTTATTTGTATTTTATTTTTTATTTAATTTTGTTTGTGAAACTTTACATGCAGATTTGATGTTATTTTATTCCTGTGGAGGTTCTGTCTTTTCTATGTTTATTGTTTGATGCATAATAATAATACAAATAAATAACATTAACCTGAGTAATGTTGGGGAGTAACTAGTTACATGTAACGGCGTTACGTAGTTTAATTACAAAATAAATGTAACTGTAATCCGTTACGGTTACTGAGAAAAAATGTGTAATTCAGTTAGTTACTTATGAAAATGTTAACTATTACAATCTGAATATTTCTTGTATTAATATTTACTATTTCTTGTTATGAATGATCCCTTAAGAAGAGCTGCTAAAGTCTGATTTTGTGGTGGCTGTGCTTTTAAAATTAAATTATATTCATCTTAATTCAAGTGATGAAGGATTTCTGATAGTAATCAGTGTTGAGTGCTTCAGTAAGGTTAACACTGCCTGCGTTAAATGTTTGAAAGTGATTACCAGTTGAAAACATTCATTAGAAATTTAGAAAAGTAATCAAATGTAATCAGTTACATTAATAAAGTAATTGAAATAGTTACACTACTTATTACATTTTAAATAGGGTAACTTGTAATCTATAACCTATCACATTTCCAAAGTAACCTTCCCAACACTGAATCTCAGTAAAACACACATTAATCATATAAATGCATTGAGCTCCTGTAGTTTTCACTATAAAAAGAGAAAATTTCCTTTTGTTTCATATCGTCCCTCTTAATATGACATTATCATAATTCTGTTAATTTTAGACCTAAAAGTGGTGAAAGTAGAACGTGAAGAGCTGAACGAAGTGGAGGAGAAACATCAGTATCAGACGCCTCATTATTTCATAAATGGAGAACAATCTTTTAGTGACTTCCAGACTGAAAATAATTCCTCACAAAACAGAACACAAGTCAACAAATCCTTCACCTGCCCTCAGGCTGGACAGAGTTTCACACTTAATGGAAACCTTTTGTGTCACATGAAAATTCCTAAAAAGAAAAGCCCTTTGACATGTCACGACTGCGGACAGAGTTTCACACGCAAAGGGAACTTTCTGAGTCACTTGAGAAATCACGATAAAGAGCGACCGTTCGCGTGTCCTCAGTGTGGGAAGAACTTCAGACGTAAAGGAAACCTTTTGGGTCACATGAGAACCCACAACGGAGAGAGACCTTACACCTGTCCTCAGTGTGGGAAGAGTTTCAAACAGCAAGGAAACCTGAAGAGACACATACGAATCCACACCGGAGAGAAACCCTTCACCTGCCTTGAGTGTGGGAAGATTTTCACGTGTAAAGGAAGCCTCAACGTGCACATGAGGATTCACACTGGAGAGAAGCCGTACGCGTGCGATCGCTGTGAGAAGAGTTTCACGCATCTCATCAGTCTCAAACTTCATCAGCCCGCTCACTCCGACCAAAGTATGTTTACCTGTGACCAGTGTGATCAAAAGTTTGCTTCAGCGTCGGTCCTAAAAAGACACCTGCATTTTTCACACCAGCACCAGCAGAACAATACAGGTGTGAGATCTCACGTGTGCTTCGAGTGTGGGAAAGGCTTTTTTAATTCCAGTGACTTGGCTCGCCACCTCACAATCCATAGCGGGGAAAAACCTTACAAGTGCTTACGGTGTGGGAAGAGTTTCAATCGGCAAGAAACCTTGAAAGTTCATGAGAGACTGCATACCGGAGAGAAGCCGTATCTCTGCGCTTCATGTGGGAAGAGTTTCACTCATTCAAGTGGCTTGAAGACTCATAGGAAAAAACATTGTCCAGAAGTGTCGCAGTGAGCAAAATGTGTGTAATTAGGAATGTAAATGGTATGTCATTGGTATACAAAATGCATAGCATTTTTTTTTTACAAAAGAGCCGTTATATTGAAATGGGCCATTTGTTCAATTCAATTACCTTTAGTGGTCAACAGCTGTCAGTTTATGCAAGAGGTAGTACGAAGTTATTTTGGCTAAACAACTATTTTAGCAGAACAGAGTCAGAATGTTTAATGCACAAACTACAACATATAGTTAAAAAAACATATAACTCTTCATTAAAGGGATACTCCACCCCAAAATGAAAATTTTGTCATTAATCACTTACCCCCACGTCGTTCCAAACCCGTAAAAGCTTTGTTCGTCTTCGGAACACAATTTAAGATATTTTGGATGAAAACCGGGAGGTTTGTGACTGTCCCATTGCCTGCCAAGTAAATAACACCGTTAAAGCCCAGAAAAGTATGAAAGACATCGTCAAAATAGTCCATCTGCCATCAGTATACGGCCAAAATAAATTAGATCAAGTTCATTAGACAAGTTAATCACAGCAATTTCAGCTGGATAACAACAAGTACAGAACTAGCAACAACCTCAATACATAATCGTGTAAATATCGGGATAATTGAGACCAAAGTAGTATTTGAACATTATAATAGATTTTTAATAGACCCTATTAATCCAAACCCGTAAAAGCTTCGTTTTTCTTCGGAACACAATTTAAGATATTTTGGATGAAAACCGGGAGGTTTGTGACTGTCCCATTGCCTGCCAAGTAAATAACACCGTTAAAGCCCAGAAAAGTATGAAAGACATCGTCAGAATAGTCCATCTGCCATCAGTGGTTCAATCTGAATTTTATGAAGCGACGAGAATACTTTTTGTACGCGAAGAAAACAAAAATAACAACTTTATTCAACAATTAGTCTCCTCTGTGTCTCTAATAATAAAGTCGTTATTTTTGTTTTCTTCGCATACAAAAAGTTTTCTCGTCGCTTCATAGCGTTACGGTTGAACCACTGATGGCAGATGGACTATTCTGACGATGTCTTTCAAACTTTTCTGGACCTTGACAGTGTTATTTACTTGGCAGTCAATGGGACAGTCACAAGCCTCCAGGTTTTCATCCAAAATATCTTAAATTGTGTTCCGAAGACGAACGAAGCTTTTA
>NW_015654520.1:216642-219834 GCF_001515625.1 Sinocyclocheilus rhinocerous
TTTCTTTGTGTACAAAAAGTATTCTCGTCGCTTCATAACGTTACGGTTGAACCACTGATGGCAGATGGACTATTCTGACGATGTCTTTCAAACTTTTCTGGACCTTGACAGTGTTATTTACTTGGCAGTCAATGGGACAGTCACAAGCCTCCAGGTTTTCATCCAAAATATCTTAAATTGTGTTCCGAAGACGAACGAAGCTTTTACGGGTTTGGAACGACATGGAGGTAAGTGATTAATGACAAAATTTTCATTTTGGGGTGGAGTATCCCTTTAAGCCCGGTTTGTTCATGTCTATGAACATCCTGTGTGTTTGGATACTTTTACAGAAATAAAGTAAACTGTTGTCATGTGACTTGCAGGGTCTGCGCTGTCATGATAAAACAAAATTCTGTGAAATATTTTATTATTGTGATTTCAAAGCCTGGAAAAGTCATAGAACCTGTTCACAAAATGGTCCAAATGGTTCATTAATCTGTATGAATCAAAAGGTTTAAAAAAATCCGGTAAGCACAAATGACTAGACAGGTCATGGAAAAGAAATGGAAATTCATTCATCAAAAAGAGTGGAAACCCTGGACTTACAATAGTGACGCAAGTGTGTTTTTTTTTCTTCCCATTTTCTAAACCATGGAATAAATCTTGGGAAGTTCATGCTGTGGTTTCTGTTAATAATAATTGATTTATTTTACAAATTGAATGTGGTCATTGTAGAGGCAACAGAACCAAAGAGTTCATAGTAAATTCATTGTAGAAACATTACAACTACTACACAAATGTGGCACCCATGAGTAGAAATATAGAAGGAATTGCAGTAATTAATTTTGTCATGAATTCAATGAATATGACAATATAAAGTGACTAAAACATTTTCAGAACTCATTAGCAACTATTAGCAAAAATGTGTACAAAAACAACGTCGTACTTGGTGGAACACGCAATTTTGGAGCTCGTAATTTGGTGGAGCTCAACCCTTGATCACAAACTACTCAAGACTTGAACATTTGACTGGTTCCAAATAATAAACATGCATTTTGTGTGAAAAATAATTTCTTTCATGTATTTGAATCAATGATCACTCACTCGTGTGGCTTGTGTGACTCTCAAACTTCCATATGCTGATATAGTTCCATTTGGGAGCAGTAACATTTACATAACCAAACGCCTTTACAGTTATCTAAGGTATGTATAGCAAAGTATGAAAACACTCCCTTCAATTAACGTCCCAAACCCTTTCCTGAAGAGTGTAAGCTGTTATAGTAGCAAAAGGAGGGATTGTTGCTTTTGAAATTAAATGATCAACAAGACGAGCATTATATTTTTAATAATTAAGTAATTTTAATATGGATATTAAATAATTTGGTAAAGGCCTGCCAATGCCTTGACTCGTGAGGGGAGTAGGGACTGATTTTTGCTTATTAATTTGCATCTTGTCTTCATCTTCTAGAATTTCCAAAAGGTCAGGCACCACAACTTCATTGATCTTGTCGTGATCACGTCTTTTCAGCAGACACCACATTCAAAAGCATCTTCTGTGCCATGGTCGTATGATTCAAATCAAATTAATATCTTGAACAACATTACCTGTAATTCAGAAAGCTGTGCTCTGACTCCTGGTTTTGATGGTGTCAATGAAATCTGAGGTCACATGCAGCTGGTTTCTTTTCTGCTTCAGTCCTGACACCTTCATTTTTTCTCTTCGGTTAAACAGTTTCAAAGCGAACCATTTTTGTGAACCACTGCTCCTATAAAACCTCCTCTATAGTCAGCCTGTCGGTTGCTTTACAAGCCAGGCACTTTCTGATAAGATCCCTGCATGCTGATCACATGTTCAAGAGAAAGCTGTTTTGTATGTTCTATAGGACTATCTGACATTAATGTTGACATTTAAGAAATCAACTTATGAAATAATTACTATAAGGTAATGCAACTATTTTGTAGCAGTGTTGTAGTTCTCGAGTCTGGACAAGACTGGACTCTGACTCAAATCTGAGTCCAAGACCATATTTTCTATGACTAGTCAAGACCAGGGGTGTATTCCAGAAAGCACGGTTAACTTACCGTCAGCTAAACCCTGAACTTTCGGTTGATTAACCCCAAACCTTGCTTACTCGAGGTACGTGGTTCCAAAAACACATCCGGGAGTAAGTTCATTCAACTCAGAGTATGTTCCTGGTTAAGACTCAAGACATTAACAGAGCCGCGAATCGACGAGTCACTATGGAAACGGACGCTAAGAAAAAGCGCGATGCTGTTTCTTTCTTCTTCTTTTGTTCAATGGTCGTTTACATGCTTAGTGCATATCGCCACCTAATTGATGGTTGTGCAATCATTTAAATTTTTTTTCCGTTTAATCTTTAATCCTTGAGAATATGAATTGTATTATTTGTTTAATGCTAATTATAAAGTATATTAAGTCATATCAGATATGTATTTTGATTTAGAATTTAGACATTATAGAAAATGCCGATCCATGTGTGAGATAATATAAAATGTAATAAATAAATATATATAATATAATAAATTAAATATTACCTTGTCATAGTGTTTATAATTTATACAGATAACTGTTATATATGCCAATAAAATAAATAATAACCATATTAGAATAATATATAAAGCTGAGGTTATCCACTCGCTTATCCTCAAACATACCCGGGTATGTCACATAACCTGCTTTTTGAAATACCCCCCTGCTCGGTCCTGATACTCTTATAAATATTGGCCCGTATTTATCAAGCCTCTGAGAATTACTCTCAAGAACGTTGCTAAGAATTGACTTTAAGTGTAAAAAAAAATCTTCTTGGCTCAAAGCTGCGCTTAAAAGTTAGTTATCAAGCATCTCAGTCGTAATTTAAGCGAAATGTAGGTCTAAATCAGGGGTGCCCAAACTCGGTCCTGGAGGGCCGGTGTCCTGCAGAGTGCATGGACCAATCACTGAATAGATTTCCTTATTTAAGAATATTCTCAGATAAATTCACATTGAATGGTTAAATTCCTAATAGGAGTTTACATTCAACACACATTTGACAATAAAGAATTTTCAAGAGAATACATTATGGTAAGGAAACGAATCGTCATCACAACCTTCAATTTAGGGTTGTTCCGGTAGACGATAGTATCGTGTATCGACGATAGTCAGCGATATCGCCTGTTGCTGATTTCTTTGACGACAGCAAGACGATTATTATT
>NW_015654520.1:219905-227742 GCF_001515625.1 Sinocyclocheilus rhinocerous
GATTTATTCATGATACAGTGTAGGTAGCTTCACTGATTATAACGGGAGTGTTTTTAAAGGGCATACAATACTCGCGTTAGACTGAAGTCAGTTATGATGTTCTTTGGTAATGTAAATATTATTTGCTCGTTTCTGTTTGAATAACTGAGGAAATGTAACCGTTTTATTAACTGTAAAATTACGTCATTCTTAGAATTTTGACACACTTGGGACTAAAATTTTACTCCGAGCGGCTTTATACATACGGCCCCTGGTCTTCTACTCGGACCTGAGACAGACTTAAGACCAGACTCTGACTCAAGTCCAGCTCATTCAAGTCCAAGTCCAAGTCGAATCAAAAAGCTCCTAAAAAGATGATCTTGGATGACAAAATTGTAAAACTTTACATTTTTAGGCTGGTCCACCTCAGCGGCCAAACGTTCCAGCATGGAGCTTCAGTTTTAACGGTGAAAGTGTTCACGGTAACATATAAGCTAGCTAAACATTTAATATAAGCCTATGTCAACTGTTTTACAATAGAAATGTTAAAAGAATGACAGTAATTTAGTGACAAACTACTCCAATGTTTTGTCAAATGTTGCCATTTTGATTTTGAAATGAAAATATGTAATTCGTTCAAACATGAAAAAACATTACTGGAACCGTTTTCTGCATGTTATTAAGAGTGAATGTGTGCATGTTATAAAACAAAAAGAACATTATTTGCAAATAGTTAAACTGCATTATAATAAATTCTAGCTCTTTTGTGTGCTCTGCACACACTCATACACACACACATACATGCATACATATACATAATACATACATATACATATAGTACCCTTGTTTCAGACCCAGAAAATCCACCATTAAAATAATCGAAACGCATAGTGGGATATTCATAGTTTGAAAGTGATTTACACTATTTTTCAACAAAAGGACTTTTATTCAAATGTAGTGTAATTTGTTAACCAGCAACAGTATGTGTGCAATGGAACTTTAAAGGCTCTTGCATGAAGTCTGCGCACCTTGAACTCTATATTCTTCTGAAACCATACACTAGTTTTGTGTGAGAAACATCCAAACTCACATTTTCGGTTTATTACCTTAAAAATATGCAGGAAAACGAAAACCTGAAAACCAAGCCTTTCACAAAAATCACAACTTTATTGCACCAGTATATCTAGATTTATGTATTTGCAATACTGAATGACTTCTCTTTTTCAGAAAAGGTATTAGGTACAGAACCATCAATTCAAATATGACAAAGACACTCTTGTGTTCTTCAGCTTTCAGGCTTTTTGAAAATAACCTATCTGAAGTGAATTTCTAAGAGAATACAGACATCCTACAGAACGCATCTGGGTCCTGAACAAGACTTCAGAGCAGCCTTTCAAAAGACACATCTACTGGTTAATAAAATTTCCCATTTACAATTCCACAAACCTTAAATACATTAGCAATGTGCATTTAACACGTTTTAATAAGTATAATTTGCAATAAAAATTAAACCAAGGCAACTTTTCTAAAACCCAAGGATTCATGAGGGGATGGTTTTTAACAACAAGAATGACTGGAGGGGGCACAGAGAGCACAAGGTAGACTGTACAATGTCCTAAATAGGAAAGCTTCAACATTGGTGGCTCTTCAGTGGATAAGCATGTACATAATTTTGACCCAATGTATAATAGCACTGCTAACAGACATGGAACGGACAGGGCGTTTA
Source organism: Sinocyclocheilus rhinocerous (assembly GCF_001515625.1). Classification (NCBI taxonomy): domain Eukaryota; kingdom Metazoa; phylum Chordata; class Actinopteri; order Cypriniformes; family Cyprinidae; genus Sinocyclocheilus; species Sinocyclocheilus rhinocerous. The sequence goes on from NW_015654520.1 coordinate 221,611, forward strand.
CAGCTCACAGAGATGATATTTGGACCAGCTTTTGTCTAGTTTTTCCCTGGACTGACCCCTTCACAGAGCATCCATGGGATTGCTGTAGTTGCATAGAGAGTAGAAAAGAGATACAGGATGTGACACACTAATTCAGCCCTCCTGGCAAAAACACAGTCGTTTGTGTTAAGGCCTATGTTTTTTTGTTTTTTTTACGTTTTAGCTCACATGGATGAAATGTATTGCATTGTTGTATGCAGCACTGTGCATAAAACACCACGCCGTTTGACTGAAAATGGTGGCGTGTTGGGAAATCTGAAGAGATACCTTATAGGAACTGCAGAAACTGTCACAAGAGACTCATTTCCCTTTAAAATGCGTACAGTATGTATTCCTATGGGACAAAAACAAAACACTGCAAAGGTGAGTTTGAGAAGGATGAGCTAGTATTCAAGCAGGCAAGACCTGAAAATATACAATCACAAGCAATAACTGTATTGCAATGAGTCTCGGGCAAACTAAAACTTCCTCCAACAGAGGCAAGGATTTAGATGATCCATTCAGGAAATAAGTGCCTAATAATATCCAGCTCAAATATGAAAAAGCTAAGTAATTTAGTGAACAAAAGTTGCATAATGGGAACAGTGATGTTATTTGTCGAGTCAGATTAATTGTGTAAAAACGTTGGTGGGAGGGGCTTCATTTTGCCCTGTTTTCAGAAAGTTTGAGGATTCTCCTCCTAATAAAAGACCCCAGATTATGTAGTTTTCCTCACTGGCCATTACAGCCCCAATGCTCGCCAAGTTGTGTAGTCTTGCCAAGATAAAACTGGCCCTGGTAAACATTTGTTCTTATGACAATAAGAATAATTGAGATCAAAGGTCAAAACTACAGTTTGTCCTACTTCCTATGATCCTAAGATCATAAGGGCACCATTACTGGCGTATATTTTGGATTTCAGACGGTGACTAAAGCCTCAGGAGATGACCTCAGCCTCATCGCTTTATTTCACAGTACTGCTGCACTCTGGGTGGACTTGTGTTCTTCAGAAGAATCGGAGACAAATCCGACTGCTTCTGATCCAGTAAAGTAACTGGTCTGGTCAGGACACACGTTTGGGATCCACATTTCAAAACTGCAATAAGACAGTGAAACTGCTTGTTATAAAAACGGAGCATTTTTATTCTCCAAATTACAATTTATTAAAAAAAAAAAAAAAAAGTAATTGTAAAAGTTTAAAGGGATAGTTCACCCAAAAATGAAAATTTGATGTTTATCTGTCAACAGCCGGCACATGATGCGTCGTCGTCTTCTTGCTTTACGGCAGATCACAGACTTATAAGTGCATTACCGCCACATATCTCTCAAATGGACCATTGACACTCTATCTACAATCTCAATTAGGAGTCTACTGAAGAAACAAAGTCACCTATGGATGACCTGGGGGTAAGCAGATAAACATCAAATCTTCATTTTTGGGTGAACTATCCCTTTAGGTAAAGAGTGTTTTAAATAGGGACATGTAGCCAAAAATGACAAAATTATGGATGCACCAATTCATTTCAAGCTGACTGATACGGTTCTTCACAAAACAGAAGTCTAAAGGAAAAAGATACTTCATGTTCACTTATTTTTAATAATTTCAATATTTGAACAGCAGAATGTCAATGGAATGTTATCACAATATTTTGGAATTTTATCACAATATTTTCTCACAAACAACTATTTAAAGGGGTCATGATGCTGCTAAAAAGAACATTATTTTGTGTATTTGGTGTAATGAAATGTGTTTATGCGGTTTAAAGTAAAAAAAACACATTATTTTCCACATACTGTACATTATTGTTTCTCCTCTATGTATGGCCTTTTTGAAACGCGTCGATTTTTACAAAGCTCATCGGTCTGAAAAAGCAAGGTGTGCTGTGATTGGCCAGCAACGGTCCTCCATAAAATGTGCTGCATACATCTAAATATTTGGGTCGAAGTGTTCTGGAACAGCTGTTCCTTCATCTTGGCTGAGCTTTCAATGTTGTTACGGGAAAGGATGAAGCTGATTGGTTGGTTCTTGTCACATGACCCGCGGTGCGCTTGCGGCATTCTGAAAAGTTGAAATGTGTTTATCTCGATGCGGCGCGGACGCGCCTGGAAAAAATGAGCGCGTCGCGACCGCGTCGCTTCCATTATGAGCGCGCCTGCTGCGCGTCTACATTTGAAATAACGAACTTGAGCGCGCAAAAGACGCAATATGTGAACGGCCCCATCGGTAGGTGTGGCTGACTCTTAACTTTTATAAAGAATATCTCTTTGGATTTGAGACTTTAGTCTTTGCAACTTTACAGATCTTCTTTATGCACCAAGAGCTTGTAACACTCCAAAGAGAAAGGAAAAATTGAAATCGCATCATATGACCCCTTTAATAATCGAGATAGGCCTTGTTTATTTCATTTGCTCTGAATAAAGACCTTTTAATTATAAACCACCTAAACCTGCACATTAGTTTACTGATGGAGTCTTTATTTTGGAGCACGAATCTTTTCTTGACCTCTAAAACTGGTGTGATGACATCAGAGTAACGCAGTAGATGTTACCTGTGTTTTTAGCGTCACCAAAACGTTATCATTTTGTGTGACTGGCCAAGTTGAGAGGCCACTGGTTGCGCCATATTTTAACCAAGTGTATTGCAAATGTTTATTGGAAGAAAAATACAGTAAAAATCTATTGAAGAAAAAAAATTTTAAGTTTAAATGTCTGATTTCAGTGTATGATAGAAAGGATGGATAATTGTTTAGTACTTTTGTAACCTGGCATAGAACAAGTGTTTATTATTTGAACTAGGGAGGAAACAAAGGTGTCAAAGTACCTTTCAGTGGTGAAACCCCAGACTGCTCCTCCTTCCTCCCGGCATGACTGACCACAAGTTACGATGCTCTTGGATCTTCTGGAAGACATTTGCATTCCTCCTCTTCTCCTTTTTGTATTTTTTCATTTTCTTTACCTATTCAAGAGGAAAGAAATTAAATTACTTTGCATATAACACTAATATACAGTGGTGTGAAAAAGTTTTTGCCCCCTTCCTGTTTTTTTAATTGTTTGCATATGTCACATGGGCCATAGCCGCCCTAAACCACCTATTATTAGTGATTACCAAAATCATTTTTTATGTTTCTGTAATTGTTATTCCACCAGTATGTGTAAGCTCTTTAGTCACAGTAGTATTTATAATGCTAAAATAGAATTATTTTTGTAATCCATGCATTTTTAGAATTTACTTTTTTATAAGGCAGAAAAAAATTGTAAAGCACTATACTATTTTTTTAGATGCCCAATTACAGTCAATAAATACGGTCTAATAAATTTGTTAAGCACCGCATGTGCTTAAATTTATTAGACCACATGTCATCATAAAGAGAAAACAAGTATTTTAGGATTCTGTCAAAAACTTGTTTAAAACTAAAAATTTTGTTTTCATTTATTAGGCAAATAAACTGAAACAACGAAATAGTCTTTATTCACACATAACAACTAAAAAAAAAACTTAATATTTTGAATGGCCTCGATAACAGCTTGCATTCTTGTGCAATTGTTCTTATGTACTTTTTCACAGTCTCTGTTGTTATTGACTGTAATCTGAATAAAAAAATAATAAAGTGATTAACAATTTTTTCTGCCTAATATACGACTGACTACTAGACTAAAATGCAACCACAGTCACTACCAGTCAAAATTAATTTTGAAAAATAATGAGAGGTCAAAGTTATAGTCCTCACTTTTCCACAGTCAAACTCCCTGTCCCACTCGTCAATGACAGTCTGGTTTTGGGCATAGCGTGCATCCTCTATGGCGTCTCTGCTGATGGCCGACGGATCTCCTTCCCAACTGAGGACTGATGAATGAAATTATTCAAGACACTGTCGATATTTCAGGTCACAGTAAGAATTCAAGCATAGGTGCGGGTGAGAACTTTAAGAGCTTTTGAAGTCATATGGTTAATCTTAATTCACTTTTTCTTCTTAAAGCTGTGCTTCACGTAAACATAAAACATTTAAAATTTAATAATTCAACTACCAATTGTGTTCTGTCAGAAACAGAAATTGTCCATTTTCATTCGAAATGCCTAAAGAACACGTTCAGAATAGCTTGAACCTAAATTTGAGCAACTCCACTTCTCCAGGAAACGGAGAGGTTTTGTGCACAGGGTTCAGTTGACTCACCCTCAGTTCCATAAGCTTTATCTGAGGAGTTCTTGAGGAGCTCCTCGACTACATCACAGCTTTTCTTGCCATCCCAGCCCATAGGAGCAGAGCACGGGCCTTTCCTCGACACGCCATCTGCTTCTTGATGATTCTGGTCACGCTTGTAGCCATCCTGAACCTGGCTGTCCCAAACGATCACTGCAGCTGTAACAGAAAATGCCATAAGTTTAACTCGGAGCTATGATGTCAGATTTTGATACACACCAAGAATTGCACCCAAAGCCATAAACTCTGCTGTACAGTTTATTTGACTGAAACACAATTCAGCCTAATTTGTTTAAAGGGGTCATATGATGCGATTTCAATTTTTCCTTTCATGGATGATGTTCTGAATATATAATACCTGTGCTGGGTTTACCAGGTTTCTGCTTCCCCTTATTGCTCATCTGACGAGGAGACTCGACTCCATTGGTCTCTTGAAGTAGTTCTTCATCCCTCGGTCTCTCCTCCTCTTCTCTGAAGTTTTTTTGTTTTCTCTTTTTCTTTTTCTTCTTGGTCTCTCCAAGGTATTCAGTCATTGCATTTGCACTGCCAACCTCTTTTACAACAGCACTGGAAGAAAAGAATAAGCCATTTGCCAGTTAAACTGAATGAAGTTGTACAGTTAACATTATGCATTTATGTAGCACCCATTGTAACTTTTTAATATTGGTGCTGACTTTACGCATCAAAAAACCAACTTACCACTTTGAAACGGTGACTCCATTGCTGAGCTCTGCCAGCTGCTCTGTGAGTTTATGCTTCTTTTTCTTCTTCGGGACGGGGTCTGTCTCTGGCTGGCCAATCGGAGGCACTGACTGAGGTTTGGTCTCACGATTCTCTGCCACTTTAGATGACTCAAACTCCTTTTCTTTGGCTTCTGAGATGATACTCCAAGTTTCTCCAAGACACCAGTCCTCATCCTGATAGGGCTCGAGATGGGACTGTACACACTCTCTCTGTCCCTCAAGACCATTGGCCTCTTGTTCCCTCTTCCTCTTCTTTTTCTTCTTCTTCTTCCTGATTTCAGTACTTGGCTTGGGTTCTTCTGGGGACGAGGCTTTAGGGGCATCCTGCTCGACTTCCAAATGTCGTCGTTTTAGTTTATTTTTCTTCTTTTTTAGAGTGGGACTGGTGAGCACCTGGGGTAGTCCTGTAGTTGAGGCTGACTGGTTCTGGCTCTGGATTGGTCTAGGTGTACTGGGCGGCTGGGGCTTAACGCCATTGTTCTGTGGAGAGAGAGCATGAGCGGGTGGCTCCGGAGTGGAGGAGGGCCGTTTAAGGGGACTTGATTCTTTAGGAAGGCGAGTCGAAGGTGGAGATTGCAGGTTGAGAAAATGATAATCAGAAATTCCCGAATTTGAAAATCTGCGCAAAAGACAGAAACATTTTCATTTTTAGGAGTAGAGATGTGAGATGTACTTTGATACCAAGTCGATAGTAAAATAAGAACAGATATAATGATATGTTTCTCTGCAGTCCCGGCACTACCAACCGATTTGGGAAATGTATCAGTTTTATAAAAAAGTGTTGCCTGCATATGCCTAATAATAATATAAAGTGTTTTTGCGGAAGCAAAAAAAAAAGGTTTGTCAAGGTTATAAAGAGATGGTTCACACATAATATCTGAACATTTTTATAATCATTAACTCATGTCTTTCCAAACCTTTATGATTTTCTATCTCAAGAAAGAAAATGGCAGACACCGCAATTTTACTCTCAAAATCACTTAAAGGGGTCATATGATGTGATTTCAAGTTTTCCTTTCTCTTTGGAGTGTTACAAGCTGTTCGTGAATAGATAAGATCACTAACGTTGCAAAGACTAAAGTCTCAAACCCAAAGAGATATTCTTTAAAAAAGTATAGACACGTCAATGCCCTCCTAAAACGCCTCGTTTAAACACGCCCCCACATGTCTAC
>NW_015654520.1:227926-236926 GCF_001515625.1 Sinocyclocheilus rhinocerous
GTTTCCCCTTCGGCGCGCATGCTGACCCTATACGGTCTATGATGCTGAGAAAATAATGCTGACTCACAGCCTGTAAGTACGTTTTCATATTTAAAGTATTTGCCACTGACGATTCAAACGCGAGTTTTGAGCAGTATAGAGTAGCGCTTGTTGTTTGTCGTTTCTCCGATCACAAATTCAGACATGGTTTTATGTTTACGCGGCGCGATGCAAAAATGTATGCGTTTCAGAACAGGGGGCATAGAAGAGAAACAATAATGTACAGTATGTGGAAAAAAAATTGTTTTTTTAACCTTAAACCGCATAAACATTTCATTACACCAAATACACCAAATAATGTTCTTTTTTAGCAGCATCATATGACCCCTTTAAAAATCAGGTTGTAAAAATCAAAGCAACAGCTTTTAAGTGCGATGTCAAAGAGCATCACTATGTACTGCCACTGTACTGAATTTACTCGTATTCATAGATGTTTATTAAATCACAGAAGAACAAAAATCGTATGGATTTGGAACAACATGAGGGTGAACAAATAATAATTTTTCTTTTGTATGTGAACTATTCCTTTAAATCATTTAACTTAATTACTGTAATTTAGATCAAACATAAAATACGGGCTCCAATCAAATATTGTTTTGTAGATCAATTATTTTTGGAGTAATTTATTTCTGCTTTTTGTAACTTCACAAGTCAGCATGAAATTCACACTAATTATTTTCTAAAAGCATGTTAACAATCTTATCGCAAACAATTAATCCATGCACGTTTTAAAGTTTTTTTGACCTCAATTTATCAAAAATGTCATACTTATAATTTTTTGTTACAATCTGATATACATCACAATATGATAGAAAAGATCTGTCGCTACTTCACTTTCACTATGACTTTAATGCAAGTCAGTGGGAGTTTTTCCGACTTTCATCAAAGTCAGCATGAAATGGAAATTGCGACCTACTTTTTCAATTTTTGGTGAACTATCATTTTAATCTTTTTAATTAAAGATTATAGTGATATGCATGAATAAACTAAATCCTAACTGAAATGGATCAAATAGTAACCAATTAGGAACACTCTTTTCAAGGCAAAAAAAAACGTATAAAACAGGTGTCTCCAGTCCTGCTCCTGGAGTTCAGCTCCAACCCTAATCTAACAAACCTGAACCAGCTAATCAATGTTGAACAAGGTTGTAATTATCAAGGGTTTGAACTGAAGTCTGCAGGACGGAATATCTCCAAGAGCAGGGCTGGAGATCCCTGATATAAAGCATTCAGAAGACTCGATTCATGACTGATTTTACACAATACTCCAACAAACAAATCTCACACACACAACTAGTATCATCAATGCATTTCAGTACTGAATCAACTAGATTTATAATCAGCATTTCTTTCACAACTTGTTGCAATGATTTCTGGGGTTTTTTTGTCAATGGAAATATTTGAGCTTTTGCAACAGCCTATGTGCTGCATTAAAACAGAACCACAGCTTACTAGGTTTTTTTGGCAGGGAACATGTGCGATGTGCGCAGCCGAAAGCAAGCAAGATGTGTGCCGAGTGTCACGACAACAGCAAAGCAGCTCTGATGCGGCAAATTATTTACACACAGAACCAAAGCCTAAACTTAAACTTAACATTAATAATAAAGTTGGTGATTTCATCTGAAAAGGAAAGTCAAACTTAAAGTGAATCTGCTCTGAACTTCAGAGCGAGGGAGTACCTGTGGTACGGGTGGGATGAGGCCCGGCTGAGGTGGTGTTTGGGGTCACTGGACAGATGAAGAGATGAAGGGGGCGGAGCCTCAGTGCTGCTGCTCGGGCTCTGCCAGGGACTGGCCTGCAGTTATTGACATAAATAAAAACTTTGTGGTCTAAAAAAAAATATAAAATAAAAAAAACATAGCCATGAAACGTGACAATGACAAAGGGACCCATATGGGGAAGAAATCAAGACCAAACAGAAAAAAAAAGAAAGAAAGAAAGAAAAAAGCAGGAAGGGGGAAGGAAAAAAAAGAAAGTGTAGCAGAGAAGAATTAGAAGTTGTTAGGGAAAAAAAAAAAAGATTTTTTTTTAAAAAGGACAGCAGTGCAGACTGCGAACCGACAAAACAGACATGAGCTGAAAGAAGTAAACGTATTATCATCATTATTATTACAGGATTAATATTGGCCAGTGTGAGCAAAATCTCAGAGCTCCAGGTTTTAAGGGAAGTCTTTTTCAACACCAGTACATCTATGAGGAATGAAGTGGACAAACATGGGAAGGCGAACACACAAACCAGCAGCAGATGAAACGAGGGTGGATGGAGCTGGTAGGACTGACCTTCTTGGCGGACAGGGCGAGTCGTTTAGCGGGCGGGGGGGACATGGTGCTGACGGGCTCTAACGAGACGTTGGTGAGGGCCTGGGGTTTGAGTTTCACCACCTTCTGCTCCTCTGAGGTCACACGCTCTGTGCTCTTAGCTGGAGACGCTGGACCGATCACTCTAGAGGCGTCACCAACAGGTGCGCTCCTCGTGCCAATAGACTCCTGAGCGGAAACACAAACGACATCTGAGGTGAACATCAAACTAGGGCTGGACGATACGGCCAAAAATATTAATCAATGTTTATCACATACGTTATATGATAGTGATATTTATCACAATATTCATTTACCATTAATGGGGAAAGAAATGCTTTCCATATGTTTGTTAGGCCTTGAGAATGAATATAAACGTAACTTGTTTGAACACAATAAAACTCCACAGAGTAAGCTACCTTGTAATTCAGGGGCTCATGAAATCCATTTTATTTTTCCTTCAATTCTGTGTTTTCCATTTAATTTTTTTCTGGATTCTGAATTTTATGATCAAAAATGTTGTCAAAAAAAAAACAAAACAAAAAAAAAAACTTTTAACAATTTAATCTTTTAAAATTTAAATCAAATGAACAACAAAGCGTTCCTTTTATATTAATATTATTAATATTAGTCAAATAAGACGCTACATAACAGAACTGTGTAAATTACCATATTGACCCGAATATAAGACGATGTTTTTTTCTTGGAAATACATCTGAAAAAACACGGTCGTCTTATATTCGGGCCAATGCGGTAACACATGGATGAAAAAATTATTTGGTTGTATGATATTCCTTAAAAATAATATTATTATTATTATTACTTTGAGAAGTACATTTTTGTAGCATAGAAGAGTAATATATTTGTCATAATTTCTTCAAGTTAAACCAAACTTTTATTTTGGTGGTTTGTAGTGTGTATTTGACGATAGTTTTTCTCAAACAAAAGGTTAAAAAGCTTGTGAAGTGCCTCTCAGAGCAGCTCTGGAGACGAAGCTCATGTCCTCATACACTGAGACAGCAGATGCTGAAAACACAGTGAGTGTCACGCGTGTTTGAGTTTGAGTGAATAAGCGTTGCAGTTTCATCTGCTTCACAGACACGCACAGAACATGCAGACTTATTAACGTCATGCACTGGCTGTTTACTTATGCTGTTAGATTAATCCATATCAAGTAAAAATGTTCAGAGCTGATCATCATCAACAAATTTTCTTGCAATCTCGATATGATTATTGTTTATCACCTAGCCTCACATCAAACTGCACTCATTTAGAATATTTAATGAATCTGTAGTGTTAGCTAAATAAAGGGAAACATCTTCAGACTTGAATTTGGTATTCCGGGATAAACAGTTTCTTTTTAAACAAATATACCACGTCATCATTACCCCAAACTCTTGTATGACTGCCGATCCACCACTTAAAGAGCATATACAAGTCCACGGAGACTTACTTTAGACTCAGATGAGGTGTCTGCCGAGGAGGTGTCGGACAGGGATTTGAGTGAGGTAGATGATGGCAGGCCGCGGCCCTCGCTGTTGCTCCTCTTGTCTGTGTTGGGTTTGGGGAGGCCGTTGGATGGAACAGGAGTGCCGTTGCGGGACTGAGGCTGAGGTATTGGCTTCTTCACTTTCTTAAAGGGCTCCTCGATCAGTGTGGGTCCACCGGGCGGCTTGGGTGGGGCATGGGAGTTCCCCGTACCATTAGACAACTTCGGCGACTGGACCCCTGAAAAGTTCCTGGCTACTGGAATACCGAGACCCCCATCCACAGACTGGATTTTTCTCAGATGAGCGGGATCAAGCTTCTTTAGAAGGAAAAATAAGACATTTTGAAAAAAATGCAACATTATCCAACAAGTGAAAAGAGGCCACCCATATCCATGACTCACCAGATACGACTACGACATATATACGACATGAGAGAGATACGTCAGACCATAAATTTGGATTAAGCCATATGTCGGATTTGTATTGTTTTGTGAGCTGCTCACCTGACTTTTCCACGATTTGAATGCTTTTTCCACAAGTTATTTCTCTTCCCAAATCCTTACTCAAGTCTCACCCTCAGTCTTTGCAGGGGATTTATTTACATAACGTTTATTTACCTCAATTCATTCACTTTTAATCCCTATATTTGCATCCTTAAATGTGGTAAAGTAGAAAACACTGTATATCAGATATATATTTACTATTGCTGTCAAACGATTAATCGCGATTAATCGCATCCAAAATAAAAGTTTTTGTTTACATAATAAATATACACAGCACACACACATATACTATGTATATATAAATACACACACACATGCATGTATATATTTAAAAAAAATATGTTACGTTTATATATTAAATATATTTATATATGATATAAATTATATGAATATAAATGTATACATGGAAATACATGTAAATATTTTCAAAATATATGCTGTATGTGTGTGTATTTATATATACATAATAAATACACACAATACACGCATATTATGTAAACAAAAACTTTTATTTTGGATGCGATTAATCGTTTGACAGCACTAATATTTACTTGTCAAAATAACAGAATGTTTTTCAAGTATCGTTAATGGTTTTTCAGTTGTTGGTGAATTACAAAATACTGGTCTGTGTAATCATAGAGAAATGTTTTCAGGGCTCGAAATTCAGCGCGGGATTGCACATAATTCTACTGATTGCCGCAGTTTCTGTGCTTATAATGCGGGATTTTAATTTATTAATATAAATTCCCGCAAACATTTCAGCGTGAAAGATGCTCGGGACAGATGACGGAATGTATGGCACGTGCTTTTGAGTCTTACAATTTTAAACACTCAAGTGCTTAATTCAGTAGATGCGCGCTCTCTGTGAGACCGCTTTGTGTCAGCTCACACCCAAGAGCCGCATCTGAGTGCGCGCGACTACAGAATGAAGATGTGTTGCGCCTTATTGCGCGTAAACGACCAAATAGATACAAAATTATGTTAAAGGGGTCATATGATGCGATTTCAATTTTTCCTTTCTCTTTGGAGTGTTACAAGCTCTTGGTGCATAAAGAAGATCTGTAAAGTGGCAAAGACTAAAGTCTCAAATCCAAAGAGATATTCTTTATAAAAGTTAAGAGTCATATGAGCTTTGTAAAAATCGACGCGTTTCAGAAAGGCGGGGCATAGAGGAGAAACAATAATGTACAGTATGTGGAAAAAAATGTGTTTTTTGAACCTTAAACCGCATAAACAAACCAAATACACAAAATAATGTTCTTTTTAGCAGCATCATATGACCCCTTTAAAATGCCCGTCTTGAGGAGTATTCACGTAAACAGTCGATTTATACTAAACATTGTTGGTATATAGGCTATTAAGTGAATGTAAACCATTGAGAAACAAAACTTGTGTGTAACAGTTAGATCTGTGCATGAGCTCTTAAAGAGACAGCAACCTAAATAAACCTGCTGCTGTCTGTCATTAATGCTTATTTATACACTGAAGACCAACCAGTGTTATTTTAAAGTTAAATAGATTATTCAGTTTCTGTGGTATTTCTGTACCTGAATATTACGGTTATACCTACCTGAAAAACTTAAAGCGCAGTTCATTTTAGTTGCATTTTGTTATTGTATTTGTTTGTGCCATTGCTTGTCATTTCTCTATTCTTATTTTATTACAAACTCTTTTCTTGTCTTTTTTAGTTAAAATAAATTCAATTCAAAGTTATTTTTTAGTATCTTCCTCACAATATAAATATGAATCAACAACATTATAAATTGTAAAAAACAAATACACTGGGTGACGAAACATTTAGGTTGGATGATTAAAAAAAAAAATACCCCAACTCCCCCCTAAATTTAAAAAAACTCCCCCCATAAGAGCCACCTAAAAGGGGAATTTTCCAAAACAAAATTCAGGCCCTGGTTTTATCTCATGGGTTTCAGTTTTTTTCTCTCCTCACATTTAACTTTCACACCATTTGTGCTTGTTAGGCACATCAGGTTTATCTGTACTTTTCCAGATGCAGGTAATTCAGTTCCACTTTAAATTTGTTAGGCTCTGTGTTTATAATAAATATTTATATTGAATGCAAATAATTTATTTTATATTTATATTTTGTATTCTTGCTCTGTATACGGTTACATTTTTTGTGAAGTGAAGTTAACTAAAATGCATGTTTATTAGGTTTGTAAACATTTAGTTTGAATGGATTTATTTCACATTTCTAAATGTAATAAAATGCGACTATTGCTAGTGTTGTTTTTTTATATACTTATATAATTTATTAAAAAATGTGATGTATATAATTTGTAAAAATTTTGATTCTGTGCAGCTGATATTCAGGTGCAACTTTTTTGCATCCTTCAATGTAAATATTTGTTCGGTAAAAACAGGCAAATTCCTTTGGTTTTATTCATATCATATCTCCAGATTGTGTCAGACGTGCCTACCTTTGTAACCTGTGGTGAAGACAAAGGTCCATTAAGTGTGCTCTTCTTCAGCTGCTCCGGTGTCATGTTAGTTCTCCCAGAGTGCACTATGTTCTGCTTTGTATTTGAAGCATCTGTATTTTTCTTTTCAGGGATCCTACCACAGAAAAGATGTGACTGTAAAAATCAGGCCTATCTACTGGGCAACAGTAGATAGATTCTACTATATGAAGTGTAGATGAAAAAGCATGAATATTACCTCAGGTAAAAGAGGACATAGGCCTGCTGATTAAGGACAACCTTGATGTTACTGGAATGCACCATTGAGTCATTCATCTGGTACCACTGTCCATTACTGGCCTATGAAAGAACATTTGCATCAGAATATTAGCCATACAAATTAAACATGAAAAAGACAACAGGAAGTAACAACTTTTAAGTTCTCTCATCAAGATTTTGTTTCTCTTACTGGTTCCTTGATCTTCCGACCATTGTTTTTCGCTTTAACTTTGACTTACTGCCATCTATCAAAGGTCTTACACTCACCATGTTAAAATACCAACATAACCTGAAGTCAGTGGTTTTGTGATGCATTATCTACAATGAGCTCTTCTAATTTTTGTTGTGGGAAGACTTTGAAAGTATTGGCGGTAAGTTGCCACAGACCATGGTGAAATGTACAATCATTATACAGAAGACTTGACCGCTCAATGCTGTGATTAGCCAATCAGAATCAAGCATTCCAGAGAGTAGTAACCAATAAGAGTGTCCAGCGGTACCCGTTTTTGCAGTAGCCTTGGTTCAAAGTATTTTTTCCCATTCATTTTTCAGCTACGAGGTTGACCAGAAACGCAATTATCTAAAAAAAAAAAAAAACTAGTGAACTGATGGCTTCAACAAATGCATATACCAACAACAACCTCTTAGCTCACAGAAGGTCCGTCTGTATTTGAATTGGAGTTTTACTTCCAGAACCTGACTATAGTAATAATGTTCTACAGAAAATAAAACGATCTGCTTTTAAAAAAACAAAAATACATCTGAAATGAATAAACAACTGGGTTTTATTTAAAAGCCATCACATGGCACTCACCTTGACGTAGCAGTAGTAGTGTCCAGCATGGCAGCTGTACCCTGAGTGCACGAGGACGGCATAGAGGCCATACATCACAGGATCACCTGTGCTCTGGGACATGTACGGGCGAATGTTCAGGAACTCTGGGTAGCCAACATCCTAACAGAAAACCATCAGTCAGTGGGCTGATCACAGACTATAAGCCTGTTTGCGTGTCAGTGAAATGAATAGGTTGATACCTTGGTAATTTTTCCTCCACTGAAGTTGGCGAAACGTTTAAGTGACAGCGTCAGCACATTCGATGTTCTGTGGACTGTGAACCTCTTAGTCGCTGGAACTTTCTTCTTACATCTAAAGCGAGAAAAGAATACGATGAACAACTGATGTCAAACTGTGGCTCTGGGTGGTTGCTTACTGGATCAAAAACTCGACTGGCCTGCATGAAGATGTTTTGATGGTATTGTACAAACTACTAAGGAAGACCCATGGTTCTGGGTGTACAACTCACTTGGCACACATGTAGGCGTTCTCGCCGCTCAAAACATCAGGCTTGACAAATAGTTCCAGAGCACGAACGATGTTGGCCGCTTGCTGAAAAGGAAAGAGAGAGGGAGTTAATGTTATTCAGAGGAGATTTCAGTCTGGGGCAAGAGACATCCATCATCCTGATGTGACTGAACCACAGGGCTCTGAAAAACAAAGTCAGACTCTCACCCGAATCTCCACGGCGATGTCCAGGTATGGGTCATACGTATCCGACACGCTTTTACAAATAGAGCACTTCACTGCAAAATCAGAGGAAACAATGTAAAGATCTCATGCTTTCCAGAAAATACGAAGCAGCACAACTATTTTCAACATTGATAGAAATAAATGTTTCTTGAGCAGCAAATCAGCATGATTTCTAAAAAATCATGTGACACTGAAGAATTAAAGGTCCCATATTGTACACCTTTCTGGAGTTTTATTTTAGGTTTTGATGTCCTTAAGAATATATATTTGCAGTATAAGTACCAAAAACCATCTCAATATATTGTACAGCTCCTCTCTCAGGAGCTCTGCTGAGAACAGGTCGATTTTGGCCTGTCTAATCAATATTCATGAGCTTTTCTGATTGGCCTGTTGTTTTCTGAGTGACACACGGCCCGGCCAACCACAGGTAACTAGGGTCAGCCGACG
>NW_015654520.1:238190-241242 GCF_001515625.1 Sinocyclocheilus rhinocerous
TGGTTAAACGTGATAAAACGAGCAGACTGGACAGAAACGATCGTCAAAAATGCTTGCGTTTGCAGTGCACACTTCTTATCAGTAAAGGTTCAATAAAGTATTGTCTTTTGTTTTTATGGGCGCGTCTACAGATTTCTTGCCATATGTCTGTTTCTTGCATCTCACGACTATGTCGTGTATGAAATAATGTCTGTGTGCATGTGTGTAAAACAACAAACTGATGATTTATATATAATCATTTGTAATTGTATATACATTGTTGTGATTAATTGTGGCTGGAACAATAATGTAGCTGTAAAAATAGTTGCCTGCTGAAATTGAAATGTATATACATCTTCATCATGACTAGATAGACACGGTGAGTTTGTCTTTACTATACATGTTAGATGTGATCCACCTCATAGTAACAATCCTGTCAGATTGTCCATCCTTTGAGTGAGAGTGTAACGTTACAGGTCGGCCGATCTGGTTTCGTGGTTAAAGTTAACCTTTTCGACATGTTTCCACGATGTTGTCTGGGGTTTGGCTAAAGAAGAGTGGGACGGTGGGCGGTGCTCGGGGTGGTGACTGAAGGCGGTGACTGAAGGCGGTGACTGGGTAGTTCTGACGTCAACTTTTTACGGAAGTCACAATGGTTCGTGAAAAATAGCTAGAACTTTATGCAGGCTGTGTGCATTTTACTGTGGACTGACTGTTTTGAAACGTATATGGTAGTTAAATAGCCCCTAGACCTCAGTTATCGTGAAAAAAGCCAGGAAATTTCAGTTTTGACAATATGGGACCTTTAAGTAATGATGCTGAAAAATTCCGCTTTGCATCACAGGAATAAATTGCATGCAATAAAGGCATAAGATACTTCTTTCAAAAACGTTTTTTAAAAATATTTCCGACCACAAACTTTTGAATGGCAGTGTATTATTTATCCATCTATAGAGATCATATAGCTAGTATCTCTCAATCGTAACCTCAAAATTAACAATAAAATTGATTAATTCCTCTAGCCAGCAAAATCATCCCACTTTTATTAGGTAACACAGTCTTGGATCTCAATGCATCACGTTTACCTTTGATATTTGTTCTTACCTCTAGACCTCAGATAACCCCCAAAAATCTGGTGGACCAGCGTGGTGGCCTGTGTCTGTCTGTCCAGTCTGTGAGCAGAAGGGCTCATTATTCCTCTGATCCAATAAAACTAACTCTTGGGGTTTCTGCAGTAACTTAGTTACGGTAGTGGTCTTACTTGGGATATCCGTTCAAGCTAGCTTTCTGCATGGCGTCAATGGTGTAACGCAGAAACTCGTGAGCATCCTCTTGGCTCCCAAATCGAAAATGCCGAGCAATTTCTGAAGGATTTGAAAAAAAGTCCGGTTATGTCAGAGGATAATTGCAGAAAGGGAGAGAGAAAAGGATAAATGATGTGATAATGAACAGAAAGGACACTCCCATGAGCATCTGGGAACCTCATGACTCAACACTTAGTCAGAGGCTACCAACGCAGTAGTCATCAGCAGCACTTCCTGTCATCTCTTAGCTTAAAAAGACATTTGGAAGTGCCGCATGTTTGCTTGAACAAATTAGAGGAAGCTCTTACTTTTCAGATCTCGGATGAATGATACGGGTTTGATGGCATTGCCCGTGTTGGCGAAGGCTTGGATGATATGGTTCTGCATTACACAAATCATGCAGAATCCAGATTGGTGACCTGAAGGAGACAAAAGAGGGATTTTACATCAGCATTCATGGTGAAATCCAGACAGGAAACTTTCTATGGGACAAACCGGCTACCTCTACAATGTTAGCATTTTTTTTTCTCTTCAAAATAAACATATGTGCAACACACTGTCCAAGCATTCACATCTGTGCACTAGCTTAGAGTAATATTCGCTGAAGCTCTTTCTCACAGGATCGGCTGTGCTCCTTTGAAAGCAGGTAGTTGGCCAGCGGCGGGGTGTAGGTGAGACACTGCACAGTAGAGTTGAGGAAGCAGGTGTTGCCCAGGTTGTGGAGGCCGGCTCCAACCCGATACACCCGTTCCCACTTCATGGACAGCTTGTTCCCAGGGAAGAGCATCTTCTGCGGAGCAGGGATCCCATCGCTCTGCCCAACACTCAGGTTTTCGGAGACTGTCGGAAAAGACGAGAGCAATTATTAAAAGAAAAATACCAATTACTCGCATTTTAAATCATAAAATGATTACACATAGTATTTGGTGTCCTCCATATTACGTCATGTGTAGTATTAAGGTGTGGTTACATTTACCATTATTAAGCTAATTTTTCCAGGCAAAATCCATTCGTTTCAATAGGAATCCATTTGATCAGGAATTTCATGCAACCAACGACCAATGGGAATTTCACCAAACACCACGCCAGCTTTTCAGCCAATTTTCATGACGAAAAACATACTTGCATAATAAAAATGCATGATAGAAACTAAATATATTTATGTCCAAGTTTTCCTAAAAATTTAAAACTAAAGGTGAATTATTTTGAATTGAAAACTTTTCAAAGGTACCAAAAGAATAAAATTCTCAAAGGACCAGAAATATTAGAATCTAATAACATTATATTACTACTGCTTTAGCCGGACTATCATTTGGTGTTATTTTTAACACCATGCCAGCTTTTTTGGCAATTTTAATGGAGAAAACTATACCTGAGTTTGACAGAAACGAAACCTATTTAAAGGGTTAGTTCACCCAAAAATGAAAATTCTGTTATTAATTACTCACCCTCGTGTTGTTCGAAACCCGTAAGACCTTCGTTCATCTTCGGAACACTATATTTTTGATAGACAGCAAGGTAACTACCACATTCAAGGTCCAGAAAAGCACCAAGATGATCGACAAAGTAGTCTGTGTGACATCAGTGGTTCAACTGTAAAGTTACGAAGCTACGAGAATACTTTTTTGCCACACGCTTGCGTCATGGTACTGTCCTGAACGCGCATCCACAAGTGACACAGTAGAGACGAAAATGTGGAATGAAGTCGTTATTTTTGTTTTCTTTGTGCAAAAAAGTATTCTCGTAGCTTCGTAACTTTACAGTTGAAC
>NW_015654520.1:243707-253037 GCF_001515625.1 Sinocyclocheilus rhinocerous
ACGCTTGCGTCATGGTACTGTCGTGAACGTGCGTCCACAAGTGACGCAGTAGAGATGAAAATGCGTAATAAAGTCGTTATTTTGGGGTTTTTTGTGCAAAAAAGTATTCTCGTAGCTTCGTAACTTTACAGTTGAACCACTGATGTCACACGGACTACTTTGTCGATCATCTTGGTACTTTTCTGGACCTTGAACGTGGTAGTTACCTTGCTGTCTATGGGAGGGTCAGAGAGCTCTCAGATTTCATCAAAAATATCTTAAATTGTGTTCCGAAGATGAACGAAGGTCTTACGGGTTTGCAACAACACGAGGGTGAGTAATTAATGACAGAATTGTCATTTTTGGGTGAACTAATCCTTTAAAACCGATTGTTCCCTAAAAAACAATAAATAAACAATATCAAAACAATAAAACTATTTTCATCTTACTTTGTCTCTTAATCTGAGCAGGTTCAGTCGGTCTCTGTGCCGCTGCTCCATCGTTTTTGGGATTCAGGATCACGTATTTTGTCTTGAGGGTCTCCAGCTGGTAGCTGAAGCCTTTGCTGGCAGGTTCAAACTCGATCTTCTGCAGAAGCACTTTCTTGGCAGATGAAGCCAGCAACTTGTTCAGGTCGCCCTCGTCGCTGGAGTCCTTGCGGCCCGGCTTCAGGGCCTCTTTGAGCTTGTCTACTATCGGCATTGTGTGTCACTGATCAAGAAAACCAAAGATTAAAGAACAAAAATGAGGAAAACGACTCGGAAATTCCCATTTTTTAAAACCATATAATTTGGTTGTAGCCAGAAGTTTCAGTATTACTTGTAAAAAAAAATCCCAAAGATTTCCAATTCTTCAAAGCCAGTATAAAGTAACAAATCTGACGTATCTAACCAGCTCGTTGGCAAGTAAGCTATTCTAGTAGAATAGCTTCAAGTTTATGCCAACATTTCATGAAACTTATCTGGCAAACCGAGCAGGACACAACTGAAATCAGGAGCCTGTACATCCGCTCATACCAATCAAGACACCAGGGACAATACAAAGTGTGATTTAGCCACAAACCACAAGACTGCACTAACATTGCTTTCGCACGCCTTGCAGATAACAACCTGCACAAAGCTACATGAAATGTAACATCCAAGCAATGCATCTGAACTAGGGGTGTGCGATATTGACAAAAAATTATATCTCGATATTTTCTGGGATTTTATCGATAACGATAATTAGACGATATTTTGCTGAGTGTGTTATTGTGCTGGTACCTTAAGGACTGCCGAATATGTTTTGATATATTAAACATAACACGTTGAATACTGATATTTGAAATGATTTAAAAAAAAAAGAAAGAAAAAGCCGAAATTTGAAATTAAAACCGCCAGCAGGTGGCAGCAAATCACTAAAACGTAAGTTTCTTAATTAACTTATTGTTTATTGAATTTAATGTCACATTTGTAATCATGGTAATTTTTGGAGCAGTGGAACACTCTTCGTTTGAAATTGAATAACTATATGAAGTGGTATAAATATATAAATTTTCTGCCATCATGTCTTGAATTTGTGATCATTCTAAATGCATTTTAATAGACTGAATCATGCAGTGAAAGAAAACACACTAAATGCGCACACGCACTAGTCTAGACTTCACGTAATGTATGCGTGCGCTCTGTAGGGATGTTTTGAATGGTTTTTGCAAAATACTCGATAATGTCAAATCGCACATCGTTAAAACAACAATTACGATATTATCGCAGACGATATATATCGCACACCCCTAATCTGAACTAAATCCAATAGGTGAACAGTTGCATCAATGCATGCATAATATCACATCAATAAATGCACTGTAGCAGATTAAATTAAATACACCTATATACACACAAATGTATTTTTTTATTTTTTTTAAATAATGTATCTCCAGGTTCAAGTAATTACAGAAACCACTACATTGTTTAAATCACTAAGTACTGAACTAAACTATGAATGAGCATCAATCACCTAATTTTCTTTCAAAAGCAGAAAAATCACATGTATTAAAGGAATAGTTCACTTAAAAAAAAAAATTAACATTGGCGTGGATTACCGTGATGTTTTTATCAGCTGTTTGGACTCTCATTCTGACGGCACCCATTCACTGCATTGGAAAATCTCTCCAAATCTGTTCTAATGAAGAAACAAACTCATCTGCATCTTGGATGGCCTGAGGATGAGTACATTTTCAGCAGATTTTCATTTGTGGGTGAACTATTCCTTCATCGAACGTCAAATAACGGGACCTTATTGTAAATTTTATCATTTTTACATGATCATTCTTTTGGATTACACAAAGGCATTAAAAGAGCCTTCTAGGCTCTAATTATCAATCATAACCAGGTTCTTTAGAAATAATCACAAAGCATCTCTTTCAGCTGGCTGTAATTCATTATGCAGACAAAGTCTCAATAGATCTTCAGAAAAAAACTTTAAGATGCACACTTTGGTGCATTCAGGACACAGAAGAACAGTAAGGCTGAGTTGGGACCTGCATGGGCTTACTCATCAGGTCTAGTGCTGACGTACAGAGCAAAGGAGCAGCAAGCAGGCTGCACATGCATCAAAGCCACAAGGGCAGACTAACCTTCATGTGCGCTTGCGATTAATGGTGACACAGCCGAACGCAGTGATGTAACAACCCGTGCAGCTCGTGTGCATTACGACATTAATTCTGCCAATATCACATGCATACATTCAACAGCAGATCTTAAAATAATTACAGCCAGCATAAATACAGATTCTATTAAAGGGGTCATATGATGCGATTTCAAGTTTTCCTTTCTCTTTGGAGTGTTACAAGCTGATTGTGCATCGTTGAACATGAAAGCATGTCAACATATTCTGTTACACCAAATACACAAAATAATGATCTTTAAAAAAGCATCATATGACCCCTTTAAGATTATCCACATTTATTCAATTGTGCTCAAGAAAACTAGAGAAACCTCAATTCCACAAAGAAAATGATAAACATCAGGTTTTAATGCTAGAATGATTTCATTATTTACAACAGTATAATAAAAAAAAACATGACTCCACAAAGAACATACAAATGCATAATAAATGAGCATTTGACAAGAACATCAAGCCAATGAGGAGAATCAATACAATTAATAATTGATAATGTAGCTTGTAAATCATTTGAGAGTTAAACACACACACACACAAATACACTCCAGTCCAGGAATGATTCTAGCCTTTCCTCAGCAGGCCTCCCTTCAAAAAACGTCCCCATATTTTGACACTATATGGACTAGGGCTGCACGATTAATCGAATGCGATTGTCATGCGCATTTTGATAGTAATGCCGGTTCTGTAATCAGCAGGAAATCCTCGATTCCATTTCGATTTATCGTGCAGCCCTAATATGGACAATAATTGTCCTTCCCTGCAGTAGGGAGTAGTTCACAATCTGTACGCACAATAAAAAATAAACACTTCACTGCTGACAAATGATAGTAGACATTTGCAAGTTTTGTTCCCTACAATGGACTGCAGGTAAATACAGCCTAAATATCACCTCATCCAGCACTCTTTTCATGTCTTATAAACTATGCAGTCACTATTTGTGACCCTGGACCACAAAACCAGTCTTAAGTGTCAATTTTTCGAAATTGAGATTTATACATCACATGAAAGCTGAATAAATATGCTTTCTATTGATGTATGGTTTGTTAGGATTGGACAATATTTGGTCGAAATACAACTATTTGAAAATCTATCCTAATGATTTTTGGCATAAAAGAAAAATGTATTTTTAGCTATTGCTACAAATATAGCTACCTGTGCAACTTAAAGGTCCCCTGAAGTGCCTTGAAACACGCAGCGTTATTCTATGTGGTGACATAATTTCAACTGAAACAGGAAGACAGGGCGGGACATATCAAGCAGCCCCGCCCACTTTTTAAATTAGCCAATAGCGTTTTGTTTACTTCTGCACGGATTAGAGCCGTTGAGCTCGGTAAAGCTGCATTTGACAGCCACAGTCTAATAGATTACCCCCTAGATTCAATATGAAACTCTTAGTAAAACAAAATAGTGATCATAATCATGCTGAGGTTGTGTAGTTTTAAAAGTGTGATCGCGTCTCTGGACCGGAGCCAAAGTCCAGATCAGAATGTGCGCGCTGCCCCGGTTCGCGTGACACAACGTGAAACCAGACCTCATTTGCCCAAAGCATATTTACACTATCTGAATCGTTCCCTATCGCCTACATTGACTTTAAGACTGGTTTTGAGGTCCAGGGTCACATTTCGGTGCGAGAAACCGCAGCAAACAATTCAGTGTGTGAATTAACTGTTCAAATGAGTCAAATCCAGGTTTGAATTGAGACTTTTTTGCAATCCTGTATGACCGATTCGATCAGAAGAGTGAATAATCTGGCATCACTAGCTCTAATTCTCAACAGCTGACAGCAAACACACCACATGGATGTTTATATACCATCAAGGAAAATTATTCTCTGGGTAGGGTTGCACCAGCCATTCGTAAGTTCTTACTTAAATTAGAACGTTAAGTCCACACTAGTGGCTTAGTAACCACTAGCTAGTTTGTAACTAAATCTATACATTATTTGGGTGCACCAGTTGTTCGTAAGTCAGGACATAGGTAGTAGTTCGCAAGCACTCCGTAAAGTAATGCGTAGTCGCATAATATGATGTTTACCCTAAATCATCCAATAGAAACCTTCAAATACGCGAGCAGAACTTGTTTAAATGCTATGAATTTAAATTTATACTTCATTCTAACTTCTTTTGCCTCACGTATACTAACAGTAAAAACAAGTTTCCGTTAAAAACGATACATTAATAACGTTAGTCTCCAAGCTATTTTTATATGTAAATAACATTCAGAAACTGTAATTAAAATGAATAAGGATCAATAAATACTGAAAGAAAGAAAAAAACATAAGAAATGCCATTTATTTATTATTTCATCTGACATGCGCAACACGGACCGAAGCGTACAGAGAGGAGCACTGTAGATGGGTTGTTGAAGAGGCGCTAAAATAAGTAAAACAAAGTACGTTTATTCACATATTGTTCTCTCTCTTAATATGTACACAAGTGTAAATGTCAGCAGCATCATATATGGGTAAAAGCAGAGCATATTGATGCAGTTCACTCAGTCTGCTATTTTATTCCAACCGTTACTCCTGACCAGACGCTTCTGTAAATATTTAGTTTATACGCAGAGTTACACTTCAACTACGTGTAATGGTGCAACGAAAAAATATTTAGTAGTGCGCAAGTTGTAACTTAGTGCCCATTTACGTCAAAACTAGGCTAAGTTGTAACTTACGTACAGTTGGTGCAACCGGCCCCTGGTCAATATACAATAAAGTCTATTGCCAGACAAGTATGTATCATTAATATTTCACTGGGGGTCGTGCCCCAGTAATAAGGGTCCAGCGATGCCTTTGCTCCAAACTCCATTAATTTCATTTCTATTGGCCACAAAATCTCCATTAAAATGACTCTACACCACAAAAAGTACTAATTACTATAGTTTGTCTATGTTTTGTAAGGGCAGTTTTACCGTCATTTTCATGAACACAATAAATTATCATTTACACGTACTGATCTATAATAGAACACTTATTTAAATGTATGAATTCAGTGTTTATAAAGGTTTTACAGGAGAACCAGTAAATATGATTACCATAAAACTGGCCAAGTAAAACGCTGTTACACACTAACAATTAGCATAAAGCTGCACATTTGTCATTAAAGGGGTCATATGATGCTGCTAAAAAGAACATTATTTTGTGTATTTGGTGTAATGAAATGTGTTTATGCGGTTTAAAGTAAAAAAAACACATTATTTTCCACATACTGTACATTATTGTTTCTCCTCTATGCCCCGCCTTCTGAAACGCGTCGATTTTTACAAAGCTCATCAGTCTGAAAAAGCGAGGTGTGCTCTGATTGGCCAGCTATCCAATGCGTTGTGATTGGCCGAATACCTCAAGCGTGAGACGGAAATGTTACGCCCCTCACCATACTGTGTTGATGCCGTGTCCCGGCCGGAGCAACGACACAAAAACATGAAAACCCATTACAAACGAGGCATTTGTTGCATCCAGCATACATAATTACTGATTATAATGACTTATACTGTCTTTTTACGCATTGCGTTGCATCGCGCCGCGTAAACATAAAACCCTGTCTGCATTTGTGATCAGAGAAATGACAAACAACAAGTGCTAACGTTAATCCACACTGCCCAAAACTCGCGTTTGAATCATCAGTGGCAAATCCTTTAAATGAAAACGTACTTACGTGAGTCAGAACTGCCGGCATTTTAGCCTCAAGCGTGAGACGGAAATGTTACGCCCCTCACATAATGTTGATGCCGTGTCCCTTTTATAAAGAATATCTCTTTGGATTTGAGACTTTAGTCTTTGCAACTTTACAGATCTTCTTTATGCACCAAGAGCTTGTAACACTCCAAAGAGAAAGGAAAAAATGAAATTGCATCATATGACCCCTTTAAGCAAGCCTACATGAAAAAGTGTTCATTCTTTCTGCGTTGTACAAACTTAAACCTTAATAACATTGCATTATTGACATACGTTTTGAGATACTTATATCAAAATAAATGATTAATTCCCCATATACATAAATGGTACAGTATCTCCCTGAGGTAAAGGACTTCCGGCTAAAAGCACGTGCCCAAAGAGAGCTCATGTCACGTGGCATATAACTAGTACATACTAACCACTATTGCTCTTCAGCTGTCTGGTTTATTAAAATCTGTGTGTTCAGTTTATGAATTCTCAAATCGTGTTTCAGCCACTTCGACACTGCCAAACTACTGCTAGACCGCGGGTTGGCCATGACATGATGCCTCGAAGTGCTCTAGGTAGGCAGCAAGATTTTTGAGAGACAGCCTGAAAATGTATCATCTAAAAGTTACCATTTCGCCGCACTATATCCATACGGTTATGAAACACAAAGTTTAATTCTAAAAGTAAGAGATACTTCACCCTTTGTGTAAACTAGCTCGGGTGGATGACATCTGCAAATGACAACTGACAGTTAATTAGCTTTAACTTACAGTGCATTTACTAGAGATTATTACGATGCAGCTATTAGAAATTTGGTGCATTCAGAAACCTCCGATGATCAAGGACATCGTGATGACGGCTTGAACCTGCAAACTTTCGGTTTGTTTACCACAAGACTGCACTGTTAATGTCAATGTAAAGACTGTGTTTTGCAATGTGAGCCTCAGAATATGAGACGCGGTCGATCTGAGCTGCTAGTCACACGCTAACAAGCTACTTTAGCATAAACAGTGCCGTTTTCATCGACAGTCCCCGCCGTTTCTGCACATTTGAGCATTCAGCGTTCGTAAAATGTAGCGACAATGATCGGGGCAGATATAAGAGGGTTCACTGCCTGACCTGAGCCGCCTCACAAAGCGAACGTGGCGTTCATACTGCTGCAATGTGCTGCTAACCCTCACACAAGCATTTTCTGAAGAACGAGTTCAAATTCTTCCATCATTCGCCACCAAACGCATGTGAATAACGTCATGTACGTACCCATCCGTGAATGACCGCGAATCGTTTGATCTGTTTTGGTGTTAAGACTATATTCCGCTACGGAGCCTTTATTTCGTTACGTTCTCTCCCCCATGCTGCATTATAAAAGGGCGTGTGCATGCGTGATTGACGTGACGGAGCGGCCAATCAAATTTGAGCACGGCTCTGACGACACACTTCATTCATGGCTCCAGTGTCCAATCAGAGGACGCAAACCGATTGCCGTCGAACTTTTAACACGGACCCTTTCAGTTCATGCATTGTTTACTCGCGGAGTATGCGGGCAAAATGCTGCCTTATGTGCTGGGGCAGAGATTTATCAACTGGGGTCCGTGGACACCGAAGGGGTCGCTAGAAAATAGAAGATTGACAAGGTTATTGTGAAAAACGCTATGCAAATTTGGATTAAAAATGTTTCTCTTCGGGTTTATATATCTACATATTATAACAGTGGATAGAAAAGGCACAAGGTAGATACAAAACATTGGCTAATAATGTTGTGTCATGAGTGAAAAACTACAACAGTACCACTAGGGGTCGCAGCGCGCGCTGTGATAGCAGTTTCCCATAGACTTGCATTGCTTCGTGTCATATATCCTCCTGGGACCCAGGCATAGACTTTTGTCCTCTGTAGAGGACATTGTATTTGAGTGAATCTCTCTGAGACGCCACATGACACAGTTGTACGTCCGGATGTCCTGTACAGAGCACATTCAGGGCTTTTTAGGGATATCTCAAATGTTTGGAGGTGCGATCATAAACACCTTCTCCTTGGACTTTAAAAATGACTTATCAAATTTAGCACTCTTAGGGAAATATGCTAATATTTTGTAATTATCATTTAAACCTGACTGATTTTCAAATTGTTTGTCGTTAAAAAAAAAACAAAAAAAAAAACATCAAAACGGAATATGAAACAAGGCATAATTTTCATACGTGTCTTCTGTAGAGGACACCAGGACAAACATCATGTTAATCAGGCATTTTGGGGAAACACAACAAGTCAATAGGGAAAGAAATTATAGATGAACATCCCTATGAAATTTGAGTTATTCTTATGAAAATGTTGCCAATTTATTACTCCCATTATTACACTTCATTTTTTCATAATGGTTTGCCCCAAGAACACATTATTATGCAAATTAGATGCAATGTATAGATACATGGTATAGAATGGGAATACTAATTTATGGATATTTTACGTACATATTGCATGAAGTAAAATAGTATATCAAATCATTCTGTTCATATCATATCTTTCATAACATAGTTGAGAATCATCTTTGTACAAAGTTTGGTTAAAAATAGCCTGAAACCTAAATCTGATTGGTGAATGAAAAATGAAAAAAAAAACACAAAAACATTGTTTTTGCCTATACATGCCTTTTCATGTTTGTTTATTTATTTATTTTGAATAACTTAGTCCTGGCGTCCTCTGCAAAGGACATAGAATA
This sequence comes from Sinocyclocheilus rhinocerous, assembly GCF_001515625.1. Lineage (NCBI taxonomy): Eukaryota > Metazoa > Chordata > Actinopteri > Cypriniformes > Cyprinidae > Sinocyclocheilus > Sinocyclocheilus rhinocerous. The sequence continues at coordinate 252,720 of NW_015654520.1, forward strand.
AGATATTAATAAAATATATTTTTTCAAAAATGTTTTTTTTTCTTCTCCATTTGTTTCTTGTGCTCCAACCAATGTAATGACATTTAAAAAAAAAAAATCACAAAACAATAAAAAAAAATAAAATAATTTTTTATGGTTCTCAGGACGATTCCCCTATGGAAGCCCGTTTCCGCCACTGAATAATAATAAAAAAAAAAGCTAATTGCGACTTTTTATCTCACAATTCGGACTTTTTTTCACAGAATTGTGAGATATAAACTCGCAATTGCGAGTTATAAGAATTGCGAGATATAAAGTCAGAATTGCGAGATAAAAACT
>NW_015654520.1:255774-262745 GCF_001515625.1 Sinocyclocheilus rhinocerous
ACATCGTTTTTGAAACTATGGCTTCGTTTCTCAAAACTCTACACACAAAACCACAAACCACACACACAACTTGCCAAACGTCACACATCTTGCCAAAAGCAAACACTTCTTTCAAAACTATTTGAACTCTTCTAAAAATTGTATTTTTGCGTAGTAACTCAACACACAAACATAAAACAATTAGCCACATGCACGCCAAACTACACACAGATGTGAACAATGTAAAACACCTCTCTCACATGAGTTTGTCATAGCACTCGACGCATACATGCATATGCACATATACACTGTATATACAGTATGCATGTACAACTGATGGATTTTACGCAGTTATGCAACTGAACTGAATACAGAGCTGATTTGAGCTGTATAATGACACTATTGACGTGCTGCTTTACAGCAGAATTTGAAATTGAAACTATTGTGAAGCTGCTGTGAAACAGTCTATATTGTATAAAGCGCTTTAGAAATAAAGTTGACATTCTGACTTTGCTTGTATGCATATTCAGTGTGTGTGTGTGTGTGTGTGTGTGTGTATACACACATAATATATAATCAAGTCAAGATATACATACACACACACACACACACACACACACACTGTAAACAGAAATGCAAGGGGTAAAAATAATTTCTCAAAACACTGAGGTTTGATTTCTAAGTGAACAAATTATGTATGTTTTCACACATGATGACTGGCTGTAGGTCATCAGTAAAGGATTTAAATGGCAGTGTTTCCCAAATGAAACAAGAGAGCTGTTGGTTTTGAATGATGTGTGTAATGTAGAGAACTGAGCTTAGAGTTTTGCAAAAAATTTTGTTTCACAATAGCAAACTGAGTTTAAAGCATGTGGCCTATAATGTGCTTGTAGCTTTGCAGACTTGGTCTAAAGATTAGGTATATGAGTGAATGGTTTCACTGAGCGCGCCTCAAGTACCACTTTTAAAAACTGTAATAACTGATATGTTTGATATGCTATATATGTTCTTATTCTGTGATAAGTGAGAACATTATAGGCTACAAGATTATACAAAGGATGATAAATATGTATGATTATGCCAGTAAAACAATCACTGTACTTTAAATGAAACACTATGAAAACACACAACTTAATAATAATAAGTTAATTTTCGTCTTGTACAATGACAATATATTTATAATATGTGACCCTGGAGCACAAAAGCAGTCTTAAGTCGCTGGGGTATATTTGTAGCAATAGCTAAAAATGCATATGGGTCAAAATTATTGATTTTTCTTTTATGCCAAAAATCAATGGGATATTAAGTAAAGATCATGTTGCATGAAGATATTTTGTAAATTTGTGGTGTTGTGGTCCAGGGTCACAAATCATTTTTGCACACGTCCTTATAATGTCATAAATATATAGTTGACTTTATATTTTAAGAGGGTCATTCACAAGGGCACCATCATTTGAGGGGGTACATGATTAATGACCAGATACTGAAAAATATTAATTGTTCAGTGGACATTTCTGCTCCTTTATTCATGAACATCATAACAGTCAATGGGTATCAATAAGTTTTAAAAAGCATGCAAAGGCTATCTCTCAACAAGTCTTCCCAAGTGGTTCCAGCACTGGAAATCTCACACTACTTCAAAAAGGGATGAAACGCAAGCGAAAGAAATGTACAAAAATATCATGGGGGGGAAAAAAACTCTAAAACATTTCTAAGCCTTACTAGATATAATTCTTAATAAATGTAGTTTGCTATGAAGAATGCAGAGTCATAAAATAAAAGCATTCACCAATTTAACCACTTTAAAACAACAACTCTGCACATACAACTGCATATATTTCTGGACACATTCAAAGCAGAATAGTTTTGATATAAATTAGAAAATCCTGTATATATTACAAAATACATAAATTATTGCCAGATCTATGTATGTTGCTATATGCACAGTACAGTATAGAATTTACATCTCACTTATGATTTACATTCCTTAGACACCCATGAACTCAATTCACTTTCTGATGTACACTACCACGCAAAGATCTGGACACACCTACTAATTCTGATTATACCAATTCTTTAGTATTACTATTTTCTCCATTTTAGAATAATAGTCAAGTCAAAACTATTAAATAATACAAAGTATGGGAATTATGTAGTGACAAAAAACAATGTTATATATATATATATATATATATATATATATATACTGTATATATATATGTGTGTGTGTGTGTTGGGTGTAAAATTTATTTAAATTTAAGCAGAGAAACACAAATTTAGTCAAGCGTGTCCAAAATTTTGCCTGGTAGTTTATCTCAAATTATAAAAGATAATTGTTGTGTGTTGGGTGTAAAATTTATTTAAATTTAAGCAGAGAAACACAAATTTAGTCAAGCGTGTCCAAAATTTTGCCTGGTAGTTTATCTCAAATTATAAAAGATAATTGTTTTTCATTATGATGGCAATTTCTCCAGAAATTTGACAAACTAGCTTGTCTGCAAAGCCTTCTAATCATCTGTCCCATATATCTTTATGGCACAATTACTTCAGTCTTTCTGCTTTACACTGTAAGAATAAAATTGACAGCATAAAAGATGAAAAACTCTTTGCTCAAGCTGTGCTTGAGGAACTGAAAAACAATGTTGTAACCAATTTCCTCTTTATTGGAGAGCAAAAATCTAGCAAAAAAACACTTGGGTTCTCAAAGTGCTTAAGAGAAACTTTTCTGCCTGTCATTTCAACACTAGAGGTAAGATTCAATTCATATATTAACATGCAACCAAATGTATGAATTCTGTCATGCCTTGGAAAATATCACACATACATTTCTGCACCACAATTCACCCTAAAATCAAAAGGAAAATATAGAACATTATATTTCCAGCATATTCCCCATCCCATCATAGCATGTCTGGATGTTTACACTTTATTAGTTTGTTTGTAATTCTCATTCTCTATGATCTAAATACTGCAATACAATAATGAGAATATATATTTGTAATACCATAATGAAAACTGGACGACTGGCATTTTTATGATCTTTTAAACTTTATTTTCTCTATGCAAAATATGATTCATTATTTTTGTTTTAATTCATTCATTCATACAAAAATATTACCATATTATATCTTTTTTCTTTTGAATTTGCGTTGACACTATAATGGCCCAAACGTGGTCTTGACAGGTTTCATGAGCTCTAGAATGCATTTGCAGAATTAAGGTGTGAGTTTAAGGTCAGGTAAGCTGTGTTGTGGGGGATTTTCTGAATGAGAGATCGAGCTGAGGACTTGTTTATGGGTCCTCAATGTCCATGAACTCTCTTTTAGGTGGGGTAGATCCACGGTACCAGGCACAGCTGCTGTCACTCCTCTTAATGCAGGTGTAGTGCTGAGCCTGTGTACCCTGAACTGTTCCCTCCAGCACCCAGTCAGTCCAAAGACACTCTGTGGGGTCGTTAATGGAACAGGGAATCGTAGGACACTGGATGACCTGCACAAAGACAAGAGAAGAGCTGTGAGAACGTGAAGACAGAAGAGCGATGGATGGATGGATGGATGGATAGATAGATAGCAATACCTTGCAATCACATCCCATCTGGTAGCGCTGACCCAAGCTAATTTTCTGTGTCAGACTCAGAGACTCCCAAGATTCAATGTAGTCGCAAAGATTTATACGCAATGTGCCATTTGAATCCATATTACCTGTGCAGATTAAAGAGATGGTGTTGGTATAAAGGTGCCACTGAAGTTTCTACAGTTTACAGAAGCAAATGCTGTTTCTCGAACACTATTTTTCACAACATGTTAATTGACTCTTACCAGTAATCAGGTATTCCTTTTGGCCACTGCTCTCGAGATTGACCCCGCACAAAGCTGATGAGGGGCCCGTGAAGATGGCATCAATATCTCCGTCAGGACCCTTAAACATCTAGTGAAAGAAGATGGCATGAAGAAGTCAAGAAACTGTCTTGGCTTTTTCGTTTGGTTTAATATTGTAAACATTCTGTTTTCGTGTCTCAGAATTACAGTCAATGAAAGATTGCGATTTGTAAGAACAGTTAACGTCTTTATGGCGCTAATAATTACAAATTATATTTGGTATGCCGTCTTTGTTTTTCAGTATTTTGCAAAGAAAATAATAAGGTAAATTTATAATATAAAGATATTACATACGTATGAAGAATTTATGTAGCTATTTTTTTTATGTAGCATTCTGATAACATTAGCAACAAAGTCGATCAAAGATTCATTTTTGGCAAGCTAGGCTTATTAGAAAAACGTGCCTGTGGCAAAATGATATTAGGTTGCTTATTGCACATTTTGTGACACTTTCAAAGTGAAATGTCTAGTGAGTAGTGCTAAAAGCCTAAAAGCTGTTTAGTTTTTTACAGATAAACTTGAATCTGGCAACGTTTTATTAAAATAGTTGTATGTATCGCGGCAGTGGCGCTAAAAGTTTAACCGCGTTTGTAAATGGCGTACCACCTAAACTAAACCCTACACTAAACCTAACTGATAGTGTTAACAAAAGCAAACACACAACCATGCTATTTTAGCTTGCTTCTACAAGTATTTGAGGTCTTTATTTGTGACTCGTGTCCATACCTAAGCGTTTCGCATCTTATGGCGCTTTTCCACTGCATGGTACGGCACGGTACGGTTCACTTTTGGGGGGTTTTCCACTGGGTACAGTACTTGGTACCTGGTACTTTTTTCAGTACCACCTCGGTTGAGGGTCCCAGCGACCCGTCCCGTTACCAAAACGTGACGTGTAAACTCTGCTGATCACGGATTGGCCGGAGAGAATCGTCACTACCTGCGTCACTGAAATTGCAGCGGTACTAAACTGCAGTGGAAACGCAAACCTAGCCGTGCCATGCCATACTGAGCCATACTGAGCCGTGCCGTACCACGCAGTGGAAAAGCGCCATTAAATGCAATGCTGTACCGGGTGAGCTTTTGAGCAAGTTTACTTTGTCAGAGAAGCCATACATATGGAGCTGGTTATGTGATGTAAAGGTCCAAATGTATTCGTTTACAATTCATGCACTGTGGTAAAAGTCTTTTGAGGTCATACCCTTGTATTATGTAAGGTACTGTGCAAAAATAAGTCTTTATTAATCAATAATCTGCACGTGTAATCATAATTTGTTTGAATACGATTGAAACTTGTTGGTGTTTTACTGCCACTAGTGTTCATTTGAGCTGGAAACTGCATTGAATTATATGTACAGGTACGTTTTTGGAGTTTTGGACAAATGTTTTTCTAATGAGGCTATGTCGCAGTAACAGTATACATGTCATAATCATGGTAATTCCATAATAACATAGCACTAGTTTTGTGTTTGGCTTCAGGAAAATAAAATCAGTGCAGGATTGAAAGTGGTGGATAGGATTCTCCACTAACCTTTATCTGTTTGATGTCATATCGGATCATTTTGATTGGATAGCCATAGGCATCATTACCAGTGACCACCTCCTTCTGTCCAACCACTTTGGCTCTGATGACTGGAAAGGCATAGAACAGAAAAAGCCATTGAAATACCATTTAAAAACCATTTAACCTGAAATGTCTCTTGCACATCTTACCCCACTGTAAATGGGTGTTATCCTTCATGTATAGAGTAAGATATCTTATCTAGCTGCTGTTATTCTGCTCTGTACTACAGGTGCTGGGTGTTGTGCGTATGGAGACACATGAGTATTTGATTAGCGGAGGGCAGTGCAAGGAATGTGCTCCCAGCCTCATATTCAGGAAGCCAGTCAGCATTCTGACTCTAGCAGGCAGTTTGCCCCCCCGCTCGCCCTGCCGCTTTAATCTCCACCCTCACACTGCCTGTTCCCCATAGAGCTGCTGACATACAAATACCAAATGCTCAGTCCAAATTCATCTCTCCATTAATAAAGCAATTCAGTCAGTAGGATCACATGCTTTGAACAAAACAGAGGTTGAAAGACTAGATTTTTCCATGAGCGCTGCTAAGGTGGTCGCTAGAGCATGGCTGGGTGGTTCCCATGGTGTTCTGTGCCTTGCTAAGGCATTGATATGCATTAGAAAGGTCGAAAGCATGCTGCTAAGCAGTTGCGTGGATGTAAGGAGAGGTTCTAGAGCAGTGCTATGTGGTTTCTACAGTGTTGGGGTAACGCATTACAAGTAACTCGAGTTACGTAATCAGATTACTTTTTTAAAAGTAACTAGTAAAGTAACACATTACTTTTAACTTCACAACAAAATATCTGCGTTACTTTTTCAAATAAATAACACAAGTTAGTTTGTTTTCCATTTATTGATTGAGACCTCTCTTGTTTCCATGTTGAGAGAAATCGGGAGTAATTGCAGAGGCGTTTTGTGCGCTTGTGTAAGCATGATAGTTATTGTAGTCCTATTCTAAATGTCAACATGCATTTACTCATCTCACTTGCACAAAAACAGATTCAGTATTCCTAGAATTGCACAAAAATGGTGAAATGCAAACTCAGAATGTGACGTAAACCTGCAATAATTGTTAAATAACGCAATCCTGAAAAAAAGGCTTCACAGCACAACTGTTTTCAACATGGATAATAATAATAAATGTTTCTTGAGCAGCAAATCAGCATATTATAATGACTTCTGAAGGAAAATCTGACACTAAAGACTGGAGTAACGGGTGCAAAAAAAATTAATAACAAAAATAAATTACATTTTTAAATATTTTCAAATAGAAAACCCCAAAATAAACCCAAATAAATGCAGACTTGGTGAGGATGAGAGAATAAATTAAAAAATCTTACCGACCCCAAAGTGTTAAGCGGTAGTGTATAGGAATAAGAGAGATAAAATATCCCTATTATAGACTGTAAAAAAAGATGGACGACACGTCTCCTATTCCTTCCACTATAGAAAAGTGAAGCCAAAGCATCTCGGTATGGCCGCTGCCATCTTGAGTAAATGACGTCATTTGGAGCCCGAGTCTGCGCAGTAGAGATTCGTTTGGAGCCCGAGTCTGCGCA
>NW_015654520.1:266841-272083 GCF_001515625.1 Sinocyclocheilus rhinocerous
CTGCCATCTTGAGTAAATGACGTCATTTGGAGCCCGAGTCTGCGCAATAGAGATTCGTTTGGAGCTGGGGTCTGCGCAGTAGAGATTCGTTTGGAGCCCGATTCTGCGCAGTAGAGATTCGTTTGGAGCCCGAGTCTGCGCAGTAGAGATTCGTTTGGAGCCCGAGTCTGTGCAGTAGAGATTCGTTTGGAGCCCGAGTCTGTGCAGTAGAGATTCGTTTGGAGCCCGAGTCTGTGCAGTAGAGATTCGTTTGGAGCCCGAGTCTGTGCAGTAGAGATTCGTTTGGAGCCCGAGTCTGTGCAGTAGAGATTCGTTTGGAGCCCGAGTCTGTGCAGTAGAGATTCGTTTGGAGCCCGAGTCTGTGCAGTAGAGATTCGTTTGGAGCCCGAGTCTGTGCAGTAGAGATTCGTTTGGAGCCCGAGTCTGTGCAGTAGAGATTCGTTTGGAGCCCGAGTCTGTGCAGTAGAGATTCGTTTGGAGCCCGAGTCTGTGCAGTAGAGATTCGTTTGGAGCCCGAGTCTGTGCAGTAGAGATTCGTTTGGAGCCCGAGTCTGCGCAGTAGAGATTCGTTTGGAGCCAGAGTCTGCGCAGTAGTGTCATGAGGTGGAGCCGCGGTATCAAACTCCCACCCAAACTCCCGCAAACCCAATCAACCATAACAATTTTTATAGCATCAAATTACTAGCAAAAATCAAACTTATCACAAAAACGAACAATTGAAAATATATCAGCGTGTTAACAACTACCTTAAATTAACCAAAACCATCTTTCGGAAAATTGTATTGGAAGCGTAATTTATTTTTTTATTTTGACTCAAGTCCCATTCGTTTACATGGAGAGGGCGGGGTTTATGACCTGTACTGCAGCCAACCACCAGGGGGCGATCAAAGAGCCCGCAGCTTCACTTTTCAGGATGTGTGAGGCACACCCGATCCTTATAAAACACTTCCCCTCATGTATCTGAGTTTTCAGAGAGCCCATACATACCGTCCGCATATTCAGGCCCAAACACAGAGCGTCTTTTCAATTGGCCACACACTCAGAATGCCAAATACACCCACAGGATCCCAGTCTCAAGTCAGGCATGCCTCTCTCATCAGTAACTACACACACAGGGTTTATGCTGGTTTAATCACAGCCTCCCTTTTCCACACATTCATTCCACACCGAGGCGGAAGATACACACACAGTGCGGGTGCTGTTTTCAGCTCCCAGGTATGTGAGGGGAAACCGGAGCCCTCCACATCATTCATTTACGGGTTCTGTAGGTCACGTGGGACACCGTACACATGTAAAGGGGAATCTACAGGTCAGGCTGGACACGCAGCTCTAAACATCTACTGGGGGAAGAGTTAAAACAACATAATGAACAACTGACAACTTCTTTCTGAGAGTTATTGTGTGTAGGTGTCATTATATGTTCGACACTGTTATTAACCTGAACTGAATCAACACTGAACGGACTTGAGCTGAATAATGACACCATTGTCTTCAGCAGAGCTGCTTTACAGCTGAACCGGACCTGTATGAATGAACTTTAAAACATTGACACTGTTATTGAAACTAAATTGAATCAACATTGAGCGGAATAATGACACTATTGTCTTCTATATGTCCCCATATGCTTTGGGGGAAGTCATGGCCTAATGGTTAGAGAGTCGGACTCGTAACCCAAAGGTTGTGGGTTCGAGTCTCGTACCGGCAGGGATTGTAGGTGGGGGGAGTGAATGTACAGCGCTCTCTCCCACCTTCAATACCACGACTGAGGTGCCCTTAAGCAAGGCACCGAACCCCCAACTGCTCCCCGGGCGCCGCAGCAAAAAATGGCTGCCCACTGCCCCGGGTGTGTGTTCACGGTGTGTGTGTGTTCACTGCTGTGTGTGTGCACTTTGGATGGGTTAAACGCAGAGCACTAATTCCAAGTATGGGTCACCATACTTGGCCACGTCACGTCACTTTTCACTTTATATTGTTTAAATAAATATGACTTGACTTGACTATAGGCTGAATCTCAAAACCATCAGGCCAGGGTCATGTGGGAGTTTCAAACAGCCAACATCACAGAGACACGTACAAGAATAAGATTGGCAATTCCTGTGGTGCGTAGCAGATGTTGTTTTCAGCAAGTCACTCAACGCATAGGTGGGTGTGCGGTAATTCGGGTACATCATGATTGTGCCTGACTCCAGTAACCCAAGTCTCAACATCCCAAGTCATGTAATGGCCATCTAACTAACGTCAAAGGCAAACCACAATATGTTGCTAGCATGTGGCAATACTTTCACAATTTTTTGAAGTAGTAATCAGCCTGTCGAAAAAGGTCTTAATCAGAGGGCCACAAACAATGGAAAATGCATAGGTCATGTGATGGCAGGGTACTGAAGGGACACTGAGGGTCAAAGCATCACAGCCAGATCAGAGGCAGGTTACACACAGTGATGAAATAAAGCTCAAATTAGGCCTACGATTCTCTCCCATCACTTCAACATTATTAGGTATATACTGCACAATAGTGGTACATACTTGCACAGCTATCAGTGGACAAGACTGCTTTATGTTATTTACATGCTAGAGTGAGGAATATAAATGGAATAATGCAAATAGAAAGATTATGTGTGAGTGTTAAGAATTAGCAGAACTTGTTATTATTAATAGGTGTACTGTGTGTCATACAGACAATGTGAAGGCTAGTTTTTGTGGTAATTTATTGTTGCCAAGTGCATCACACCTTGATATTATGTGAACAGGTGTGTGTTAAATTGCTTTATAATGACTTATGATGTGACTCATCCATTCAGAGTTTAACCACAGAATCGTTTTTGAGTCTTTTGTTTTAACTCCGCTATTATGTAATGTAATAAGCTTACCCTTTAGTTTTTGCCCATGAAGCTTCAAAGAAAGAGATTTAAAGTACATTTCATTTCTATGGTATATAATTCATTGGATTATCTAGAAACATTAACACAATATTTTATATAGTTAATTAACATGTGCCATATAGGTTTAAGGTTTGGTTTAGGGTTAGTTGCTTGGAATTATGGATAATTTACTGTTACTGCTATATTAAGTAGGCAATATGTTACGAGTCACAAGGACTCTGTAAAATAGTGTTAGAGTGATAAATTACACACACAAAAACTATCAAGACAGCTAAAATGCTGGACCCTGTTGTGCCCTTTTGAGAGCCCTGTTATATGAATAACAGCATAGCACATAAACACTTTTAATATTCTGACCCCAGAGCCTATTAGAATCTACTTCTGTGGTTCTGTCCACTACTATGAATGAAATCTTAAATAAATTGCTGGTTTCCTTTAGCATTTGGAATTAAACACTATTGAATGCAGTCCAAATATCTACGAAATCATCACTTAAAAAAAGTTTACCATATTTTTAGAATAAAAGAAGCTGTCAGGTGCTGTCTGTCATATTATGAACAGAGTTAGACCTGCTGAAATACGCACACGGCATTGTATTAATATAATACAGACATGGTTATGAATATTAACTAGTTACAAGCATGGAGTCTTACCGACATCCGCATTGCAATACGCCTGCTGAGGATGTTCAGGAGAGCAGCTGCAGGCTTCGGCGAACTCAGCGGCTCCGCAGAGCACTAACAGCAGCAGAGGAACACAGCGCGAGCGGCTCATCTTCTTCAGTGGCGCGCGGAACGGGCTCTTCACGGGGAAATGCGGACAGAAACAAACGCGTTGGATTTCCAAAATCAAGTTGCTTCCAAAGACAAGGTGCCTTTGAAACGCTGACTTCAGAAACCTGACAAGAGAGAAAGCGCCGACCTGATGAGAGCGGTGTAATGTCAGGACAGTATGCGCTCTGGCCGATCGGCCCTGCTTTTTATTCGCGTCTGAACTCCGCCCATTTGTAGTCTGCGTATGACTTTTTGCGCCGACTTAGTCATCATGCCCTCATTGTTTAGGTCGTTTAGTGATATTTTGTCATTTTGAACGTTAGCAGATTGAAATATGAGTAATATTGTGAATTAATGACAGTATTGCAGAAACAGGATTGGGTAATGCTGAGCCTCTGACGTTTGGTGCGCCTTGACCTCTCAATGACCAGTGATTTCCCTGTATTAAACCCGTTACTAATGTCTAGCATAATTACTGATCACATTCTGAAATATTATTCCCTTATATAATTCCCTTATATAAGCTTAATAATTATATATATATATATATATATAGTAATGGGCAGTATTTCAGATACATGTATTTAAAATACATATTTGAAATACAAAATACTATTTTGTATTTTAAAGCCTTATATATATATATATATAGTGTTGGGAAGGTTACTTTGGAAATGTAATAGGTTACAGATTACAAGTTACCCTATTTAAAATTTCAATTACTTTATTAATGTAACTGATTACATTTGATTACTTTTTGATTACTTTTCCAAATTTTGTCAATTAGAACGTTATCAGATTAAAATATGAGTAATATTGTATGACAGTATTGCAGAAACATGGTAACACTTTAGAATAATGGTCCGTTGTTAACAAGTAACTATCATAATTACTGATCACATTCTGAAAGGTTATCCCCTTATTAGCTTAATAATTTATATATATTATAAAATATAAATACGTATTTGAAATACAAAATACTTTTTTGATTTTGTATTTTAAAGCCTTTGAAAAAAAATCTAATGTAATTTGCATTTAAGTCTCTGTATGTATGTATATATATATATATAGGGTAAATAGTGTTGGGAAGGTTACTTTGGAAATGTAATAGGTTACAGATTACAAGTTACCCTATTTAAAATGGAATACGTAGTGTAACTATTTCAATTACTTTATTAATGTAACTGATTACATTTGATTACTTTTCTAAAGTTACATTTCTGATTTTTTTTCCTATTTTTTTTTCTCTGAACTGTTAATCATTTACAAACATTTAAAGCAGGCAGTGTTAACCTTACAGTAGCACCCAACACTGATTACTGTCAGACTTTCAAAATCCTTCATCACTTGAATATACGATTATAATAATTTAATTTTAAAGCACAGCCACCACAAAATCAGACTTTAGCACCTCTTTTTGTTGCTTTTTACTTGGAGACAGTACAGATTTAAAATCATTACAAGATATAATTTAATAGCTATGATACTGTTTTTGAAACCAAATCTTTGCATAACTACAGGAAACACTGCATCTAACAATGGTTTGGAAAAAAAATAGTTAATTAAAAAATAATAATAAATAAAAGCATA
>NW_015654520.1:273046-280438 GCF_001515625.1 Sinocyclocheilus rhinocerous
CTGGGTCAAAACAACCCAATTGCTGGGTTTGTCCCTATTTTACCCAGCACTGGGTTGTATTTATCCCAGCATTTTTTAGAGTGTAGCATAATTACTGATCACATTCTGAAAGGTTATCCCCTTATTAGCTTAATAATTTATATATATTATAAAATATAAATACGTATTTGAAATACAAAATACTTTTTTGATTTTGTATTTTAAAGCCTTTGAAAAAAAATCTAATGTAATTTGCATTTAAGTCTCTGTATGTATGTATATATATATATATAGGGTAAATAGTGTTGGGACGGTTACTTTGGAAATGTAATAGGTTACAGATTACAAGTTACCCTATTTAAAATGGAATACGTAGTGTAACTATTTCAATTACTTTATTAATGTAACTGATTACATTTGATTACTTTTCTAAAGTTACATTTCTGATTTTTTTTCCTATTTTTTTTTCTCTGAACTGTTAATCATTTACAAACATTTAAAGCAGGCAGTGTTAACCTTACAGTAGCACCCAACACTGATTACTGTCAGACTTTCAAAATCCTTCATCACTTGAATATACGATTATAATAATTTAATTTTAAAGCACAGCCACCACAAAATCAGACTTTAGCACCTCTTTTTGTTGCTTTTTACTTGGAGACAGTACAGATTTAAAATCATTACAAGATATAATTTAATAGCTATGATACTGTTTTTGAAATCAAATCTTTGCATATGACAGGAAACACTGGCATCTTACAATGCCGTGGGGGGGAAAAAAAACTGTTAATTTAATAAATAAAGCATATACACAAACCCAAATAGGAAATAAAAACAGTTCTCAAAGAAACATGTGTCCTGTGTCCTAAACATTGGTGTCTCATATTTTAGAGCAGTCAATGCAATTTTGGAAGGAAATCAATAAAAACTCTATGTGTTTGAATATATTCAGATGTAACCCTCCTTTGTAATCATTAACATTTTCATAACTGTAATTTAATTACACATGTTTTCTCAGTAACTGTAACAGATTACAGTTACATTTATTTTGTAATTAAATGATATCATTCTGTTAGTTAGTAGTTACTCCCCAATATAGTTTAAGATGTGGTTTGGTGCCCTTTAAAGTTGCTGACCGATATTTCCCATGTTTGAAATGTTAAGTTTGAATTCTTAGGGAAGAAAAAAAATGTCCTTCGATGTATGATGATAATGTGTGTCAGTTTAATGTGATTTAATGAGAGGAATCATTTGGGCATGGGACAACAGAATGCAGTCTGTCAGGACTGTTTAGTTATTTCTCTATGTAAAGAGAAATAAGGAACTCAGAACAGCTGGAACATAATGAAGGAAGTCCGTCTTGCAAGATTCTCTGTTGAAATCACAGGCATTAGCCTCAGACCCAGGGAAACACTTCTGCATCTTCTGGTCACTATTCAAACCTCCTCCCACTCTTTCCTTTCTCTCTCTGGTAACTTTCTTCTATGATACATGCCTTAGCAGTCACCACACTCTAAAAAATGCTGGGTTAAATACAACCCAGTGCTGGGTAAAATAGGGACAAACCCAGCAATTAGGCTGTTTTGACCCAGCGGTTGGTTGGAATGTTAAACCCAACCTTCTGGGTAGTAACCCAACCGCTGGGTCAGCTGCTCATTTACACTGTAGTGTGACAAAATGGTCATTGCTCATTGTCTAAGTGGATATTTTGGCTGGACTACCAGATTTACACCCATGCGCTTTATATAAACTACATTTTTACATTTTCTGTAAGTATAAATGCTAAATTCACCTCCACAATGCTAGGGTGTTGTGGTTTGTTTCCAGGATAGTAGGGAATTACTAGGTGGTTGCCCACTAGCAAGTCTCATTATATTTGGTCTCTTGATATAAATAATATAATATAACTGTAAGTCTATGGGGTGTTTTCACCTGTGTTATCATCTACCATCATCCATTCAATTTGAGGTAAACTAAAAAAAGTGAAAAGTGCAAAAATGTTGGTCTTTGCTAGCTTCACTGCTTAGCTATTTTAGTACACAACAGAAAATATAATGCATGCTTCAAAATAACAATAAACATTAAAGCAACTGTATGTTGTTTTGTTTATTTTTGCAATTTTGGAGCCCCCTACAGTCAAGAAAATGTAATTTATTGTCGTATATAGTAACTAAAGTGGATAGCTGTACCAGAGATGATCTTTTTATTGGGCAACAATACCAAGGTCTGCAGAGAAACGGCCAACTTAGATCACATTTGCCTTGATAACCAATTAGCTTTAACATCGCTGAATTTCAGTTGTGCAACAGTCAATCACTGTTGTCGGATACCATAGAAATGAAGGAGAAGTGCCGTAAACTGAACCCTACCTGTCGCAAAATTGTCCAAGACTTCTTTCATAAAACAGCATTTTTTTCTGTGTAAACTCTAAAAATAGATCAATCCACAAGGAATGTTTAATGGAAAACTTGTTGAAGATTACATGTTGTTGAAAGCATGTTGTTGAAAACATGTTCACTAACTGATAAGCTGGCAAAGTTCATGTGTTTAGTCTTGATGGAAATGATCTTCTATGCTGCTGCTGCGGCAGAGCAAGTACCGAGACTCGCTACTGCCAATGCATCCACAACATGCTGCTGTTCACTAACTGATAAGCTGGCAAAGTTCATGTGTTTAGTCTTGATGGAAATGATCTTCTATGCTGCTGCTGCGGCAGAGTAAGTACCGAGACTCGCTACTGCCAATGCATCCACAACATGCTGCTGTGAGCATGTAGGAAATACTGCTGCTGCACATATAACATATGAAATAACCCCTATATATAACATACACGACATTACCCCATAGCAGATCTATACAGGTGGAGCTGGGGATGTGGAGGGTTTCTGAAGCGCGCTGCAACTGCTACCGCAAACGCTTTGAATGTTGAGCAGCAAGCTCATTGGCTGCTGATGTGAAAAGAAACCAGTCAGCTGCAGCGAGGGTTTCTGAAGCGCGCTGCAACTGCTACCGCAAACGCTTTGAATGTTGAGCAGCAAGCTCATTGGCTGCTGATGTGAAAAGAAACCAATCAGCTGCAGCATGTGAATGATGTGATTATATCAGATTATATCATGCGATTATAACCCATCGGCCTGCGCCATCTACAGTTTCATGACAGAACTTTGTATTTTATTCAGCATAGTGAAGCCTCTCCTCATTGCCATCCATAAGGCGTCTTTCCTCTGGTTTCCTTCTGTGTGTACCACAGCGTTATGCTTTTTTGCTAACCTTTAAGGCTTTTGAGGCTTGCCTTAAAGTGGCTTTGGCTGTACACATCCGCCCTTTTCGAGGAATTTCGTACCCGCTCACAAAACTTAGGGTGCATCTCAATTAACTCCCTAGATCAGTAGTCAGGGCACTGATCAGGGAGTCATCCATTTTAAGGGAAGTGCACAGCAACTTTCACTCCCTGAAAAATCCCACAATGCACCGCATAAACTAGGGAGCTGTAACGATGGAGTCATGGAAACACAAGGCAGAGGATCGACTTGCAGTGGGAATAATTAAGAGCATAAACCAGAAACACGGAACAGGAGCTTACACCAGGAAAACATACACCAGGAACACAGCAACAAAGACTGACAATGAACAAGGCAAACACAGGGGTATATACAAGGGCTAACAAGGTTAACAAGGTTTGGAACCAATGAATCAACATGACAACAAACAAGGTAGAACAGGAAACAGGAACTAAACACAGGAAGTGAAGACAGAAACACTGGGGCAGAAAAACACTTCAGCATAAAAAGTCCTTGAACACAAGACAGAGGAACGCAGACTGGGATCATGACAGGAGCATTGATACTCACTATGCTCCTTTACCGGAAATTACATCACATTTCTGAAGCATGAAACATAAAATGCACAAGCCAACTAAATGTAATGACATGGAATAGAAGATTTGAAAAGGCAACCCTTTTTTTTAGTATATTTCAGCATGAACACACATCGCTAGACAGGTAGTGAACACATAACATTTGTAATTAATATTCGTCTGAATTGTTGTATGTAACAGAATGATGTGTTTAAAGAGCTTAAAAAATAATATCAAAAAGACATAGGTCCTGCCTGTAGTTGATTAATACCAGCAGTGACGTTCTGCAATGTTGTCCATTGAAGTTATAGTCATATCGCCGGAATGTCACAAAGAAAAAACATATATTTTATTGACCTACATTAACCTCTTAATACCCGGCAAAACATTTTAGCAAAAAATTTGTATTTTTTCATGTTATTACATTGTTTAGAGCAGTGTTTCTCAACAGGGGGTACGCGTACCCCTAGTGGTCCGTCACGTAATTGCAGGGGGTCCGTAGAATCATTACAAAAAATTTTTTTTATTATTATTATAACCATGAACTGATATATACATGCATGTATATACATGCAGTTTTAAAAAAAATATATATATCTGTTCTAGATTCAATGTAAACACTATGCTTTGGCAATACATTGTAACAATTGACATGCCAATAAAGCACAAATTGAATTAAATTGAATTGAGAGAGAGAGAGAGAGAGAGGGGTGAAAGCGTCAGCAGAACTAAGGGTGTGTGAATACCTGGATCTGTCTTTCTTCAGGTCAACTCATAATCATGAAAAAAATCAGTTTGCCATCAGTTGTGAGAAGATGAAAGCGATATCTATGATTCAATGTAAACACTATGCTTTGGCAATATATTGTAACAATTGTCATGCCAATAAAGCACAAATTGAATTAAATTGAATTGAGAGAGAGAGTGAGAGAGAGAGAGAGAGAGAGAGAGAGAGGGGTGAAAGCGTCAGCAGAACTAAGGGTGTGTGAATACCTGGGTCTGTCTTTCTTCAGGTCAACCATGATTCAGGTCAATCATGAAAAAAAATCAGTTTGCCATCAGTTGTGAGAAGATGAAAGCGATATCTGTGTCGTTGTATCCTTTCAGTATTTAAGGGGATTTCCCACGACTGTCGTCAGCGCTGTTCAGTACACTGAATCAATGGCATTGTTCTCTATGAAGTGAAATATCAGCTTCACTGTAACCCATGTGATGCGTTGATTGTTGATTGAGCCTTGTAAACTGGCACTCAAAGTAAATTAATGTCAACACCATGTTTCATTCATGAATGAATCAGCGTTTTTAAGTGTATCCGTTGAATGAATGTTTTTTTAATGATGACTCACTCGTAAAGTCAATCCATTGCAGCCACCTGCTGGTGTAACAATGCCTGACAGCCCAGCGCTGATACTGAAACATCACTATATAGTCAGTGGTATAAAATGGTCATAAAATGACAATAATATTGTTTCTTGCAATTATTTCTAGGGCAATATATCGCTACATAATAAAAATAAAAAAAAGTTAACAAGACCAGCCTATGGACAGGTGGCTTGATAGGCCATCTATCAGTGGACCTGACACCAGAAAATGAACATGCATAGGCAAAAACAATTGATTTTCTTTTTTTAAAGGGGTCATATGATGCGATTTCATTTTTTCCTTTCTCTTTGGAACAGAAAGTCATATTTTGATTTGAAACCCCATAACATTTTCAAATGTTCAACATAACAAGTTTTTTTTTTTCATTTATTTAAATGATAATTACAAAATATTATCATATTTCCATAAGAGTGTCACTAAATTAATACTCTGTACAGGACATCCAGACTTCAAACTGTGGCATGTATAGTCTCAGAGAAATTCACTAAAATATAATGTCCTCATATGAGGATGCAGGGTCTCAGGAGGTTAAGAAACATTTTTGCTTATGTCTAAAGCAAATATATTAAGTATGGTATGGTCTTTATAATAAATAATCTTTTTACTTGAACGTTTTTCACAGAAATTCTACTTTCAATATTATAGCTAATTTGGTGAAATTACATTGTAAAATGGCACTAAAATACATTAAGTAACATTTTGGCTTATGTCTAAAGAAAATATATTAAGTATGGTATGGTTTTCATAATAAATATCCATTTAACTTGAATGTTTTTTTTTCTTTAGGAAAATAAATATTGTTGATTAATAGTAAACAAAACCTGAACCAAACCAGTAATATAATTTTAGAAAAAATAATAAAGTTAATAAGTTTTTTAAGTTTCTTTTTTTTTTCAGTGTATCATTCATGTGCGTAGCACAAAAGTGGGACGAGTTACACTCCAAAGTTAATATAGGGTTAGGGGTTTGTTCACATCCTCAATCCTAAGCATGAGTAATAGTATTAATGATAGTGCACTTGGTTTTATAAAATACCTCTAACGATAGTCTCCACATGTCATGTTGGAATAAACACCACAAACCTACGTAAACCACTGTACTGAGGCCAATACAGACTTCTAAAGACACCCATAGACAAAGCTTTTAGGGTTAAATGCGTATAGACTGTGGCATGTGGGAGTGTACAGCATAATAGGTTCAAGCTGACCACTTATCCTTCCACTGAAGCTGCCCACATCTGGTTTGCTTCCCACATAGACTACAAAAGAGCTTACTGGTGACATCAAGCCAGAGCTCAAGTCATGCCGGCTGCTCATATAAATAGTGTAGATACACTCTGAGGTATGTATGCAAGGGAGAGTATCCGATATGACTCACAGGAAAGAAAATCAGTGAAAGGGCTCTACAGCCATTAGGAGAGTAATGAGTAATGTGTATAGTATGAGCAGGTTTACTGTATGTGTCATGAGCAACATGCCTTACATCACTGTTTGCCTCAGTCCCTCTGCTCTCTGTGATCTCCATCAGAATTTTCCACTACTTCTTAATCCTTAAACATGTGAAATTTTGTACAATATATTTCTCTTTTTTCTTTCTTTCTCCAAATCATGTACTTTGAGGGGTCCTGCTCCAGCTAAGCAACTGGCATTTAGGTCTAAAAAGTGCCAATTTAGATTTTCACTTAGGTGGTATTTACTAAAAACTGAATACTTTTAATGTTTTTTTTTAAAGCATTCATTTACACAAAACAGCATTTTGGGAGCCTTCAAATGCAAACTTTTGAAAACAGGGTTTAAAGTTTCGTTTTGAAAAACGAAATTTTATTGCGTCTGTGTAAACCACAAAAATGCAAATTTGTGAAAACGGTGACATCATGCACATCTGTATTATGTGTTCCTGTAGTGTTTCTTTACAAAGTGACATTGCCAGCTACTGGACTGGAGCATCTTTAGTTGTTTTCACCTATCCTTGTGAACGTTACGGTGGCTGAGAAGTGCAAAACAAATCACAATTCTGAAAACAAAATAACAAATTACAAACGCAAATGCAAGTCCAAAAAACAAAATAACAATTCAGAAAACACAACAACAATTCAGAAAACATTATAACAAGTCAGAAAACACAATGACAAATTCGAAAACAAAATAACAAGTCAGAAAACACAACGACAAATC
>NW_015654520.1:297230-317265 GCF_001515625.1 Sinocyclocheilus rhinocerous
GGATTACTTGTGGATTATTGTGATGTTTTTATCAGCTGTTTGGACTCTCATTCTGACGGCACCCATTCACTGCAAAGCAACTATTGCTGAGACACTGATGCAATACTACATTTCTCCGAATCTGTTCTGATGAGGAAACAAACTCATCTACAGCTTGGCCTGAGGGTGAGCACATTTTTTTTAGCAAATTTTTATTTTTGAGCGATCTGTTGCCTCATATCCTGGTCTTCAAAGTTTACCTTGATAAAGTAGTTGGTTCCGGCCACGACCTGAGTGGTGAAAGATTTGGCAATGAAAGCAGCAAACTTCTTCCCTGCCTTCTCTTCTGCATGATGTTTGATCTGAATCAAAAGACACAGATTTCATATTTAATGCATGTGTGTTTAATTCACATTAAAATAATATCACAATGAAATTTTGAGTTGGTCTTAAAATATGCTTCTTTTTCATGAAACACAATTTCTTGTTTTTTTCCCCTTTGACGTACACTGAAAAAGCCTGTTTTGCAAAAAGTATGTGATTTGTCAAGTTAGACGAATTACTCTGACACACCCTAAGACTTACTCACCATCATGTGAAGATTACCAATTCATTCAAGCTATCTAAAAGCATTCGTTCGTTTATTTTTGGCCTTGCATAAATACCATTTATTGCTTGCAATCTCTGGTGCATGCATTTGACATACATTATGACTTTAAATCACTTAGGAAGCTGAACGTAGTTATCCTGCATTAATAATTTTTTATTTCTCATTTGATTATTTTATCGACACATAGCATAGTACATTCTAAATACTAATTAATAATAGCTTATAATAATTAATAAATACACATCACGTGCATTCTCATATCAGCTGACGTACACCATCAAAACAAAAGCAGAAGCTCCAGTCTCACCTCATCGCAGATCTTCTGCACCTCGGGTGTGGCTTGCTTCACCTGGGATGGACCTCCAACCAATGTCGCCATTGCTGTAATCGGTGTCGAGATATAGCAAAAAATTATTTTAGACAATCTAATTCACAGAAACGTCACTGCTGCAGTATTTATGTTGTCTAGAAGATCATATGACTATGAGCCATCACTGGAATGTTCCATGTGTTCGGAGGAGGCGGGGGTTGATTAAAAAAACTACTTTACCAAAAAACAAAAAAATCATAGAGTTAGGCTATAACAGTAATGATGTATAATTAAATAATACAAATAATTATTAAGGTTGGTGTTTAAACCTAAACACATTTGTGTATCATAACATCTGATGTACCAAGGATATATTTTGGTTTAGTCTGAGGCGGGACTAACAAAAGTGAGTAGATAGAAAGACAATTGTGGGCGTGGCTTAATAGACCGTGCGTTCTCTCTGATTGGTGAACTCCGATGGTATAAATAAAAATAAAAAAATCCTATTTTAATTACACACTGTATATTTTCGATTAAAATTACTTCAGGAAGTTATTAAAGAGTATACTATTGTCCAGACAGCGGCAAAAGCACAAATATAAACGACGCAGTCACGTGGTACATATTACTATTCTCAGCGCTGATCTGAACGGACCGATCAAAATCGATTGTGATTACTAGATGAAGATTTGTTTTAATTACATTTAAAGGAATGACTGGGAACAAGATGCATGTCTATATCACAGATTGCTCATTTAAAACAATAGGTTTGAACGATTATAGTGAAACATCTCCAATAAAACGAATAAGGTAATTGGCTTTTGAGCCTCCGAGCGCTGCCTGGAGGAAAACATGCTTCATGATAAACGCTATCAGCGACGCTCAGATCCGTGCAATCGCCTCAATCATAGATACATAGTTAAACCAAATACGCTGCTTTAGATCAGTCATAGCTGCACTTTTTAGACTGC
Organism: Sinocyclocheilus rhinocerous; assembly: GCF_001515625.1. Lineage (NCBI taxonomy): Eukaryota > Metazoa > Chordata > Actinopteri > Cypriniformes > Cyprinidae > Sinocyclocheilus > Sinocyclocheilus rhinocerous. Next base: position 299,101 of record NW_015654520.1, read on the forward strand.
ATTCTATCTGCACTTAAAAGCGCACGTATCTTATCTTGAATACGATAGAGATGAACACAGTGACTCCTGCTTCTGTCTGTCTCAGCAGACACTGGCGATCAATGCGATAATTACGGTGGCCGAGAAGTGCTAAACAAATCACAATTCTGAAATCAAAATAACAAATTACAAACGCAAATGCAAGTCTAAAAAACAAAATAACAATTCAGAAAGCACAACAACAATTCAGAAAACATTATAACAAGTCAGAAAACACAATGACAAATTCGAAAACAAAATAACAAGTCAGAAAACACAACTACAAATCCGAAAACAAATTAACAAGTCAGAAAACACAACGACAAATCAGACAAACCGGAAGAGGTAGGTATAGTTTGAGACAGCGCCATTGGTTTGGGATTACTCACGGCTGACTGGACGAGACATCTGTCAATCAACGTATACTGGAAGAACCAGCCGAAGAACAGCAGAGTCGTGGTGGAAAGTTCGGAGATGGTATTAAAGTAGCTCAGTTTAAATGTATTGTATGAATTGCCCTTACTATTGAATAAAAAATGTGGGGTGTCTATTTACATTTAGTTAAAAGTGGCTGTAAACCATCAGCTCTGGTGGCACAGATAGATAAGCGCGTGTTGTTGACTTTTTGACGCGATCGACCTGGGTTCGATCCCGTCTTTTGCCGAACTTTTTTTTCCTCCCTTTTCAAATCTCGTATTAGCAATATTCTATTTACACTAAGTGAAAATAGCAGTATATTTATCAATATGTTATATACACTAAGTGCAAATACCTATTTACACTATGTTAAAATAGCAGGATTTCTACTATCAAGTATACTACTTGTTGCAAATAGTGGCAATTATCTGCACTTCAGTATTGTAGTACATTATAAAACAATATGCAATAATAACGTATTGAGTGTAAATTATAATTTTAATTTTAATTATTAAATGGATGCCACCTTATTGGTACAATAAAGCCCTCCCTACACCTACCCAAACCCTACCCGATACTTTATTTTCAACGTTTTGATTATTTCCTTAATTTTTTATTGAAAATAAATGCCTTTACGATGTGACATGAGATTTGAAAAGGGAGGAAAAAAAAGTTCGGCAAAAGGCAGGATCGAACCCGGGTCGATCGCGTCAAAAAGCCAACAACAAGCACTTATCCATCTGCGCCACTGGAGCTGATAGTTTACAGCCAGTTTAACTAAATGTAAATATACACTCCGTATTTTTATTCCATAGTAAGGGCAATTAATACAATACATTTAAACTGAGCTACTTTAATACCACCTCCGAACTTTCTACCACGACTCTGCTGTTCTTCGGCTGGTTCTTCCCTGTATACGGTGATTGACAGATGTCTCGTCCAGTCAGCAGTGAGTAATCCCAAACCAATGGCGCTGTCTCAAACTATACCTACCTCTTCCGGTTTATCTGATTTGTCGTTGTGTTTTCTGACTTATAATGTTTTCTGAATTGTTGTTGTGCTTTCTGAATTGTTATTTTGTTTTTTAGACTTGCATTTGCGTTTGTAATTTGTTATTTTGTTTTCAGAATTGTGATTTGCTTTGCACTTCTCGGCCACCGTAGAATGTGGATCTTTGACAACATTGTTGTCTCTACGCAAAAAAAACAAAAAAACAAAAACAGGGAAAATCTCTTTTTTTCATCATCAAAGTTTGCAGCTCTTTGATGTCAGTTGACTGTCACATAACATGTAGGTAAACAAATACAATATTTAATCTTTTTAGTCAAGTGTTTTATTTTGTTTGTTTTTATTTTAATTTTATTTTATTAGTTACGTCATTCAAATCAATCGTATCACTTCAGAAGACTTGGATTAATCATTAATTTGTTTAGATTACTTTTATGCTACCTTTATGTCCTTTTTGAATTTATGGACCCTATTGACTTTCACTGTATGAACAAAAATGGATGCAAAACAGCTCAAATATCTTCTTTTGTGCTCCTCACAAGAAAGTCATATGAGTTCGGAATGACATGAGAGTAAGTAAATGACGGCAGAATTAAAATCTTTGGTTGAACTTCTCCTTTAATCTAGACAATGGGATGAAGAAACTAATGTTTTGACGTATTTCACATTTCTTGGTTATTACATAGTTCCCATTCTTGTGTTATTTCAAAGATTTTACTTTTTATTCTAAAATGTGGGAAATGGTATTAATGAGTAGGTGTTTCTTTTGACTAGTGATATAAAGGAATACCACAAGGATGATACATTGTGTACAGGTCACAGTCTGACAGATTACGTATCTCAAAGAACAAACAGTGTTCTGTTAAAAAACAGAATAAACAGTGAGCTCTACTGAAGAATCCTCTTTTATGGTAGATTTCATTCTTACTTGCCTAAGACCCCTGAGAAAAGTGTGGGCTTGAAAGAAACGAGGGTGTGGAGCTGGACGTGGCAATTAAAAGCATGAAGGGGAAATGACACACTCGAGATGAAATGAGCAAAAATCCATGCCTCAATTCCGTATGGCACGCCACAGCTGGAGGAGAAAAACAGAGATGTCTACATCTGACGACAGTGTTACGCACCCTGCCCAAACAGCTAATCTCTGTCTGATGTGGCAGGGGCGGGTCTTTTTTTCTTCAAGGTCCTCACCTGACTGCAGGGCTCTGAGATTCCAGAATCTAATCTATTCCAGGAATTCTAGTTCATATTGTTCTACTACTGGAACTTTTTAAATACAGAGAAGATTTTAAAATAAATTAAGAACACATAACATACTGAACATTTTATGAAGCAGACAATATAGGGGAATATTTCCTCCTAAGAGCATTTGCTTTTAAATTTAAACATATTTACACTAGATGAGGTTTTAAGTTTGTGCAGGATGATGATGCATCAGCCAATGTGTTATTAAGGGACATTTGTTAATTTGATAATTCATTTGTCATAGCACAAAATGTAAAATCATTCATAGAGTACTGGGGTAAGATGGCCCTCTAGTTGGGGCAAGAAGTTTTGTAAAAAAAAAAATGCATGGAACATGAGAATGGAGTAAAAGCTGTAGAAAATGTGCATAAATATAAAATCAAGATGAGCTCTTTTATCCATCTGTAATATTACTTTTATACAAAATTTTCATGTTTCACATCAGATGGTACAGTTATGTGATTTACCAGCATATAAAATGATGTAACTGACGAAAGATTAGCTCTGATTTGAATAAATAAACAAGGCGATTTTCTCACAAAATTGGGTAAGTTAAACTATTGGTTGAAACCATATTCGGTCCATAACTTTAATTTTCTGTATAAGATATTAATATTTTGTGTCTCACAAATTGCAAAACTATGCAACAACATTCGAGAAAAACTGAAGCTTTATGTAAGAGCCCTGAAAAGAGAAGTGATACTAACTCATTTTAGTTGTGGTAGTTGTTGGTATTTCAATGGTATTTCCTACATTTGGTTCAAAAGTTCACTATAATAGTGTTATTATAGTGAACTTTTGAACCAAATGTAGGAAATACCATTGACATACTATTACATAATTTCTAAGAAGAAATCCACTGGACCACTATACAATGAACCCACCTTTTTTGACAATGATGTGGAAAGATGTCTCTGGCTAACATGGACAATATTGTTAGATTTAAATTTTACATTGTAAAAATGTTTTTTTTGTTGTTGTTTTTTTTCAATATCCAATTCAGTATCCAATCCTTCAAAGTATCCTAAAGCACTGAGGTGCCTCAGGGTTCAGTTATTGGCCCGCGCCTCTTCTAATCATTCATAGCTTTTCCTACCACTGCTGCATCGATTAATTGCAGCTCTATGTCGTTCCAGCCTAACAACACCAGAGCCTGTGAGTGAATCTGGACTTGTTTGTGGATTAAAGAGCAGCACCTCCAACTCAATCTATCCTATATTTTGAACGGCGTCATTAGAGAAAGATTATTTTTGCCCCAGATATATATTTTACAATTTAAAATCTTGGTCTGGGACAAGAAACAATAAAATCTGTAGATAAAAGATTATTGAAAATTTGCAAAAAATAAATGAAGGTATGGTAAAAATATTTCCAAGTATTAATGTTTTAATAAAAATTTTAAAAATCCCTCGGTATAGTGAGCTTAAAGTGTAACTTGTCAACAGGTTATTTCATTCCCCAAATGAAGAGCAAAGCACTATTTTATCCAGACACTAGTAGTGCCCTCACCAAGGAAAGAACAGAATTGTGAAACTGTGATGTGAGTGTGGTTTTAACATGTCATTGATGTGAGACATCTCATAGTATTTCAAGAGCCTGGTGAGACACAGAACAAGTTCTAACACAATAACTAGTTACGTAATGTATTTCTCAGACCAACCTCATCAAAACAACATTAGTCATTATAAAGGTATCACTTTTGTTTTTTAAACTCTCAACAAAAGCTCCTTTGAATCTAAACATATTCATATTTCCTCTGAAATGTGTCATGGTGCACTGCTTCATGCCTACATTTAATTATTTTTTTTAACTATGTGGCCTGCTACAGGAAATCTTGCTTAGTCACCAGACTTGTAAAATACATGATATGCTGCTCATTTGTAAACTAGAGTGAACTAGTTCAGACTTTCAGAAGATTTCTATCAGACATGTTTGCAAGTCTTGTATAGGTGTTTTTATGATCAGAGGGAATATGTTTACAGGAATGTCCTTTATTGGGTTTGACCATGGAGCGTTTGACACTATTCAAAATGTGTTATGCAGGAGAGGTTTCATCAAATCTATTCTGCTTTCTTACTGGACAGAGAACTTTTAGATACTGTACATCTGAATGCAAACATCACAGCAAATTACAATGGGGTTCAGAATTCTTAGACTCTTCATTTTGGTTAATGCACGGGTGAATATGAATATAGAAAATATGGAGCATGTTCTTCTTCAGAAAGAATGCAAATGGATATTCCATTTTAAGTCTGTGCTTCCACATGGAATGAAGGAAGATTTGTCTATGAGTTGATTTCTGTAATGTCTTGATATTCTTAATTTTAAAAAAAAATTCTTCTTCTTTTTTATAGAATTTTGATTTGTGTCAACAAGATTATTATGCAGAGAAAAATTATGTAACTTACGGTGTTGGGTCAAGTTACTTTTAAAAGTAATGCATTACAATATTGCGTGACTCCCTTTAAAAGTAACTGATTGCGTTATTGCGTATTTTATGGAAAGTAATGTGTTACAATACTTTTGCATTATTATTTTTTTCCTCATCTGGGCTAGGCTTGCTTGTTTGTATGCAGTGATAGCTTTATGTCTATGAATGTTAGCACAGATTAATGATTTTGGGTACATAGTAGCAACTGTTTAAATCTATTGTAGTAGATGAAATATATTTCTCTATAAATAGAATCAGGTGCTATTTTCTATGATGACGAAAAAGTTTTGACTTTGCACTGAGCATGTTGCACTTTTATTCTACGAAATTTTTTATGATTTTTTTTCTACAGCATTCTCTTGTTTAACTCATTTTTAATTATTATTAAATTTTTTATTATTATTTTATTTTGAGCTTACACACCAAAGTATTCTCCATTTACAAACTTTCTTAGTATTTGGTGTGGACATCTCACTTTATTCATTTATTCATTCATACATTCATTCATTCATTTACAGTCTTTTAATATTCTAGTTACAAATCAATAATACAATAATATATTGGCAAACTGGGAAAGCATCAAGATTATATCAATAAAAGGAAACAAGGGGGGGGAAATGGTTTGATTCACTATTGCATACCATATCAAAATATATATCAGAATCATTAACTTTGTCATTTTACTTGTATATAAAATATAGCAACTTTGCATCATCCCGTACTGGCATAGGACCATTTTAGAATTAATTGAGTAATGTATATGTGCATAATAATAAAGGTGATTGAGCTTAAATAGATTTACCATTTTACCAGTCTATGATTTCATACCAACTTACCAACAGTACAGCAGGAAAAAATTGAGTAAATTACAAAATAAATTATGAAAATGTTTGTTTGTTTCATTTGTACCATTTTTAGGCGCATCTTTAAACAATCAAACATTGTTAATGTCTAATAATTTGATCATTACATGAAATAATCAAAATGAGCAAAACCCTTCACTTATTATTATAATGATCATAAACTGACACTGAACATTAAAAATGAAGATTAATCATGATTTTAATTGGATTGAATTGAATAAACAGACGTAAACTTTACCACCGGTAGAAAATGACATGATGCATGCAGTCAGATATACTCTGGACGCACTACAAATCTAAAACTGTAGTCATCAGGACAGGGGTTTGGCAGATCCATACTGCTGTTATTTGGAATCACTGCCATGCTGTTTTTGATACCATATCCGTATAATCTTGCAACAGGAAAAGATGTACATGAAACCCCATAATTAGAGCATTCCTGATTACTAAGAAACACCTGGGCTTGCCACTGCACATTTTGTTCTCTGTAAAGAGCACTAGGGTGTGCAGGAGTGGAGAAGGTTTGGATTCTGTTATTTTGGCCATAGTAGTAGTGATGGTATTGGTAACTGACGGTTGTGTCATTGATAAATAGACTCCACTCATCTCCAGTGTAGATTCTGGGTAGATACTCACTACTTATGTTATCAATTTGATTCCTGATCTTGGAGAAGGGTAGAACATTGAACTGAAATCCTCTGAGCAGACCAGTTAGGTACAGTTTCTCATGATTCTGACGGAGAACGCCTGAGGAAAACTGCATTGCATACAGCTTATCCACTGGGATCAAGAGGAAGCGGATGTGATTCAGGAGACTGGCCTGTTGATCTGAACTAATCTCATCACCTTTGTCTTGGATCCATCTCTCCAGAGCTTCAAGAAGAAAAGCTTCATCCTTCACAACCAGGTCTGAGCGCCGCAGCAGAGCGTCCATCATGTGAAAGGAGATGGTGCTCCACACTGGAGAGCTTATGAGATACTCGCAGTTCCAGGAAAGATACTGAAGGACGTTCTCCTGCAGAACAAGGTCACCTGTGCGGACGCCATACTTGAACATGGATACCTGTGTATGGAAGGTGTTGTCTTCAGGAATGAGTAAAGTGAAGACCCTGCCAACATCCTTCATAAGCTTCTTCACTCCAAAGGTAAACGCCAGCTGATGCAGACATTGAGCCGATGTGATGGAAACATCAATCTGACGTGTGTACAAATACCTGAGCAAAAACAGATAGTGCCTAAGTACTGTGTCAATATTTAGTTCTGACGAGTCATTCCCAGGAAATGGTGTCATTTGTGGTTGTAGCTGGTGGCTACACTATCTTAATAGTCAATCTAAAGGCTTGAATACACTACATGAAAAAACGTAGTCTATCTGCACTCTACACTATAGGCACTTATACGCCTCATTGCAAAGAGATGCCTGATAAACTGCTTTGAGCATTGAGCGCAAGTTTCACAACGCTAAGCATGTTACAGTTATGTCTTGGTGTTGGAAGCTTCCATTCAGCTGTGTCAGCAAGCTGCAAGAAATAGAGGTTGAGTGATTTAATGGAATTCAAGTGTATTTCGGGCAAACCACTGGTCGCTAACCAATATCAGCTGCTGATTCGTCACTCCACCTACTTTAATATAAGGCCTTTCATACGCATGCTCCTTCATCTGTCGCACAGACATATGCACCCACCTCCACCCCTTTCCCTCCTAGCATCTTGACAAAAGAGCATTTGGATATCTGCTTAGGAAATTATTTTGACTGGACTGCTGACGGTAGCCACTGACTTCCATACTATGGAAAAAATACTATGGAAGTCAATGGCTACCATATGGCTACCAATGGTTTTGTGTGAACTATCCCTTTAAACCAAAATAATTAATCCACAGAATTCCCAATAAATTCTATTCTCAGAAGTGGTCCTGACTGAACTTTATTATGATTTATTTTTGCAAGGTGGAGCTTTTATTAGAGCAACCACATTAGACATTCTAGTTTACCCCATTCTTTGTATGAACACAATAAGCCACAAAAGACACCGTTCAAGAGAATCACACACAGAATAAAGAAACAAATAAAAAAAGAGAAGTGGTCTTTAGAAAGTTACCTAAGAAAAGCAGAGACATGAGGATGGCAGGTCTGGCTGATATCCACTGTGAAGTTTCCGGAGTTGTTTGTTATGTTTAGTTCTGGATAAATCATAACGATCATACTGTGCACACAAAAAGTCAATTCTGACTCTTCACTGACGTCTTGGACATTAATTGTGAAATCACAACCATCTCCACTGTCAAACAGAAGACCAAGATCATCAGACAAACCCAGACTGTTATCCAGAAAGAACTGATGATTGCTGGTTATGTTTGTACCTGCAAAAAAAAAAGGTAATAAATAAGATGAAAATGTTCCTCAAGTTCCTCAAATCAATAAAAATCGTGGTCAAAGCACTTTGGGAAAACAAAGAAAATCAGTTTCTGTGGAAAATTTATTTTCTTGCTAGTTCACTGAAATTATAGCCAAACATGTTGCTTTTTATAGTAACACCTTGTGGCCAGCTGACAGTGAACTTCTGTGACTTGAGAGTGAACTTTCATGCTTATTTTTGTTATGGCCAATGAGTCTTTTGCATTTATCCGGAGCCAAACCTGAAAGGGAGTCCAGAAGATCCCACAGCATTGCAGTTCACATAATTCACGTAGTTATAATTCATGGCTGAAGATTAACGTTAATTGAGTGTGCATTTTATTAACAAACAAAACAATTAACAATCAAATTGGGAAGCTCCATTTTCAGGAAGCTCCATTTTACGCACAAATTATTCTGAATTTACTCATAGTCTTAGAGTTTCATGAATGAGGCCCACTGTCATTATGTGATCCTTTACATACATTGCCAAATTCATGATGATTAAGGCATTTGAAACTGAAATAAGTACCTGGCGAAAATTAAGTAGATATTTGTGGCTATACGTTAGGCTTGAAAGTGTATCTGCCAAACAAATTGAATAACAAAGAAATCTTTGAAATTCAAAGAGAAACATTAAATAATAAAAGGCAAGTACTGCCACACTTTTAAAATGTTGAAAACTGGTTGGAAATGAGACCTCAAATATGCTTATTTTAAATGTGTAACAGCGCCACCTAGCAGCAGATAGATGTTGTATAGCCTATTGCAGTGGTTCTTATTCCTGGTCCTGGGGACCCCCCTGCTCTGCACATTTTGCATGTCTCCCTTATTTAACACACCTGACTGAGATCATCAGCTCGTTAGGAGAGAGATCCATGAACTGAGTGTGTCAGATAAGGGAGACATACAAAATGTGCAGAGAAGGGGGACCCCAGGACCAGGAATAAGAAGAACCACTGGCCTAGTGGGTGACATCTGGGACCATTTTAGTTTCTGCATTTTACCACAGATATGGAGGGTGACAATCATTCATTTTTCAGATATCGGACATTCAATTGTTTTTTTTTGTGATACTGAATATTTGACTATACTTGCTTTCATAGAAGAAATGTCATAATAATAAAACATCTGAACAAAAACAAGAGAAAAATAATAAAAGTAAAAAATGAATACAATTAGGCATTATAGTTGTCACTGTTATAGGTGTTTTCATATGTTTCTTGTTCTCCTCCCCTGTTTACTTCAGGTCTACCCAGTTTCTGATCTTGTCATTAGTTTCCATGGTTACGTACAGTACGGTTAGTTTCAGGTGTGTCTCATTAATTTACCAATTATATATACTCCCTGTTTCGTTCCGTCCTCTGCCGGGTTTTTGGATTACACTACTTCATAGTGCGCTTAATATAGCACTACATGTTACAGAATAACCGGCCTAAAAGTGATTAATTTGTGGAGTTTCTTTCTTTTTGCTTTGTTTTCTTTTTTGTTTTTATGGATTTGCCCGATGTCAAGAGGATCGTTCCTTCACTACCCAGACAGCTGCCTGTGTACATTCTATTACGTTGGACTGAACACCTCGATGAAGGCCAAGCTGTCTGGCGAAGGTCCTCGAGGAAGCTTCGCCGCATTTGTGGAGTGGGTACTGGTGAATTGTGGATTGGCTTTCACCATTTGCCCCATGGGGTACATCCCCAGCCCCACTCTTGACTCAGAGCCCAGCCTGCCATCACCCTGCTGCACGGAGTGATTGTGTCCACCGCAGATGGAGAGCCAGAGCCAGCCGCGACAAAAGAACTAGTGCAAGAGGATGCGACTGATCCTGCCGCTGTAGAAATTCTAGTGGAGTAGGCGGGCATGGAGGAAAGCCCCGCCCACATTCCCACCACTGAGGGTTAGCTGCTGCTGGCCTCTGAATTAATATTTAAATATTTGGAAGAGGAAAACTTCCTGTTTCTCTCGTCATCGCTGGTTCCGTCCAGCCCTGAATGTCCTGTGTTTCTGCTGGTTCCATCCAGCCCTGAATCTCCTGCATCTCCTGCATCTCCTATGTTGCCCATCACCAGTTCTCCTGTGTTCTCTCCCAGCCTCCCTCTCCCTCCTCCTCTCCTAAAACCAGCCAGTTCCTCAGCCCTGCCTCCGCTGGTTCTTGTCAGTCCCTCAGCTCACCTTAAGTTAGCACCATCCAGGTGCTCTGATTCACTTCGGGCCTTCCAGTCCCCAGCTCCTCCTTGGCATGAGGATCCCTTATCTCCACATCTAGCCTCTGAGTCCCGGACTCCACCGCGGCCCTCTGACCCATCAGTGCCACCTTGGCTCCTTGTTCTCTCATCTCCACCATGGCCCATCATCCCACTGGCTCCACTGGGCTCCCTCATTCCTCTGGCTCTGCCTTGGTCAATCATCGACGTGCCTCCTCCACAGGATTGCACTCCTCCGGCTTCGTCTTGTTGCTCCATCCCTCAGGCTCCATTTGGCTCCTCCTTCCTTCTGGCTCCACATTTGTCCTCAGTCGCTCTGGCTCTGCCACGGTCTTCTGGGTCCCTGCCTCCGCCTCAGTTGCATGAGCTGTTAGCTCCGCCTTGGCCCTCCGGACCCACGGTGTCACTCTGGCTCTTCAGCTCTCCGTCCACGCCTTGGGCTCCACATCTATCGGCTCCTTCTCCATCAGCCTACCTCCACCATGGCTCCTCCCTCCATCAACTCCATCATGGGCCTTCTTCCTGCCTGGACTCTGGATCCAAATCTGGTTCCTCCTGCTCCTGGCTCCTCCCTCTGTCATCGTCACCTTCCTCTCACCATCCATCAACTCCCCTGGTTTCCTGTCCTCTGTGTAATCTGTGTCCTCCTCCAGAGCCCCCCTTCCCTCCTCAGATGGACTCTTTGCGGCGCGAGGACACACCTTTCAGGAGGGGGAGCTACTGTCATGGTTATGGACTATTTGTTGTTTTTTTCTTATGTTTCTTGTTCTCCTGCCCTGTTTAGTTCAGGTCTCCCTAGTTTCTGATCTTGTCATTAGTTTCCATGATTACGTATTAGTTTCAGGTGTGTCTCATTAATTTACCCATTATATATACCCCCTGTTTTATTTAGTTCTCTGCCGGTTATTTGCTTTACATGGTGTTTGTGCTACGTTTGCTCCTGCAATTCTCCTGTGTTTATTCCTTGTGGATTTAAAATTAAAACGCTGTTTTGGATTATGCTACTTCGTCGTGCGCTTAATATAGCGCTACACATTACAATAGTATTACAAGGCCTAAATCCATTTCCATAAGCAAGCGCTGTAATTTCTGCAAGATCCAGTAGATGTCTTACCAGTTTCACAGACCACTCCTGCATCCTCTTTATGTGAGCAGTCAGTAACACCCCAGCCTTTGAAGCAGCATTCAGACAATGAGCCCTCCGAGCCTTTGCAGTTCATGTCATCCAGCCAGATTGGACCAGAGCCTAAAAAGTATAATAGAACACGGGTCAAAAATTAGACTGCTGGTATCACAGTGCGTAACATTTAAATTGTTTTCCCCACACTAATGTGTTTATACCTTCACCATATTGTCCTCCAGGCGTAACTGATATTGCTCCAGGAAAACCCAGCTGACGACACACCACTTGTGCTTCAGCAAGGTCCCATCCGTCATCACAAACTGTACCCCACTGTCCGTCATGGTAGACCTCCACACGACCAGATGAAGGCAGATCCCCCACCAATCGCACTCTGCCTTCACGTTTAGGCTTTGACTCTTCATCTGTCACAAGCGATAAACTCATTTATTTAGAGGGTTCATGAAAATGTAAAAGAAAGCCCACAGCAAATAAGACAGACCAATCTGTGAAACGATGAAGGCTATATTTAAGATCAGATGAACAGCTTTGCCAAGATTTAAAGTAGATAGTAGTATATTCTTATATTTGTAAACACATGCATTTTTGTGTAATATTTATATAGAAAGTGCAAACGCAAACAATACTATGTAATTGTAAAGAAGTGTTATGTTCATATAGTCTACTAACCAAACAAAGTCCACCGCTGTGCTGACACATGGAAAAACAGCAATGTCCATAAAATATACATGACCATTTTCTTGCTGGAAACTCTTTAAAACACCAAAGCAGGATGAACACAATTCATGGAGGTTCTTACTAAAATACTTACAAACCGTCTTGCTTTCTTTTAAATATCTGCTAAATCAGGTCAAGCATTGTGAGATATCCCTTACATGATCCACCACTGTCCAATCACAATTAAGGTCTACCTTAAGTTTCATTTCATGAGAAAACAAACTCAAGAATAAAGGCAGTCTGCATGTTCAAACAAATCCAGTTTCAGTGGCTGTTTTGAGTTTGACACAAAGACCTTTCACACAATACAAAGATTAGGTACTCAAGCCATTTCTCAGCACTGGTGTATGTACATAAAAAGTCTATGCTCAAATAAACGTGACTGTGTTCTGTTTTATTCATTTTCACAAGGCCTTTTGAATCCGGGGTTTGGCATTCAAGTGACTTCAAGTGCGACCGGACCTGGCGTTGAAACGGATTTGAGCATGACGCAGCTGAAACACTCATGATTAGTGTTAACTACAATTCTTTTGCAGCATATTGTCACATATATTATGGCTTTTACTTACTGATAACTGTAAATTTTGGATCTGAACAGAAAATCAAGAGTTACAGTACAACGTAAGTTTCATGCAGTATTCATAAGTCTTGAACAATGAAAGCTATTGCAAAATAAATAAATCTGAATGTAACAGCCAAAAAACAACCTTTTTATGGTCCACAGTCCTCAGTTTTAACAGGGTGGACATTAATTAACTGGTGGACACCTGGACAATAAAGAACCCTTTTTGACTAAGAGGACAAGGTGACACCTGTTGCAAGACTTAGACTCTGAAAAAACTAATTTCATTTTAATAAATTTATAGAGGGTTAATTTAGTGGGCTGTTTAAGCTTGATTGTACTGTGCTCAAATGATTTACACATTCAGAGCATAACAATAGTCTTTTATCAAAAGGACACTGTGTCTTAGAATAATACAACTCTTTTGGCTGATGCTATATGACACTGCTGGGTGTGAGCACATCTCAAAGAAGAACTTATGAAATGTAAGCTCTTTGACATTCAGATCTTCATTTCTAAGTTATAAGGTTGCTCACTAAAACAAATATTACTGTGACAGTACTTGTATTATTTGTTACTGCGGTTAACATGAATTAAAAAGCAAAGAATTTGTTTAAATGTAGTTTTTCCTTGGCTAGATAAAGTTGGCCACCTTGAACCTTCACTAATTCACATTCATTAAATAAACGGACATTGACTGATTGTTTTCTTGTTAGAAAACAGAAGTGTGCAGTTAGGAATTTCAAAAAAGGGAAAGCGAGAGCAGAAAGGAAGGTGAGGCATGAAGCTGAAACTGTGGAGTGAAGAAAGAAAGAAAGAGGAAGTAGTAAATGTAGATGCAGAGAAGAACTATTCAAGTTATGTTCACAACTAAAATTCATTTAAAGGGATTAGAGAAAACATATTTGCTTTTGCATGTGTTATAGTCACATTTTAAATGTGTTGTAGAGTTCATTTTCTTCAATATGCTGTTAGATTTCATCAAATTGAATGTCACTATGCTTTCAGTTGTTTGAATTTTATGCATGAATTGAGTGAACTTATGAATTTTACTCCTATAGCCTTAACTTACTCCTGTAGCCTAGGCTATATGTTGTTCGGTTTGCTAAATATGTCTGTTTGATAATATACATAAATACACCATGCGTTTTTAGAATAACTTTATTTTATTATAAATCAGGGATAGCCCACTTTACCTGAAAATACATTTGCCTGGAGTGCATGATCTCAAAATGTTTATTGGTATACATCTTTCAAATAAAACATACACTAAATTCAAATATTAATGGACATTAAAGTTAAACTTACACACACACACACACAACTTTACCTGAATTCACCCTAATAGTTGTAAATCAGGCAACACATTAACTCAAGATTGATAATGAATGAATGTGCCTAATGAATTGTGATTGTTCTCATATACATTTATTAAACAATTACCTGTTGTGCAACGGTCAACATTTTATCAATTTTGATGAGGCTAGACATATTTCTTAAATATCTTAACTATTAACACTGGTCAGTCAAAGAGGAATTACACTGACAGAGATAATGTAAGAAATATTTGTATTTCATTTCTGAAGTGCACTTTCAAAATTAAGCATTTTTATTGTGACAATATTTAAATGAAAAATTTAAAATCAACTGAAACATTTGAGAGAAATCACTGCAGAATGAGTAACATTAATAAAAAATTTTTTAAAACTCTAATTTAATAGATTTGATTAAACTAGATTCGAATATACTGAAATGCCTGTGCAGTCAGATATACTCTGGACGCACTACAAATCTAAAACTGTAGTCATCAGGACAGGGGTTCGGCAGACCCATACTGCTGTTATTTGGAATCACCGCCATGCTGTTTTTAAAATCTCGGACATGAAAGACATTGTTTTCATTCTTACATGTGAGAATCAACCTGTTGCTGTAGCGAATGGTGCTAGCATACATGTTCTGATTACCATATCCGTACAATCTTGCAACAGGAAAAGATGTACATGAAATACCATAATTAGAGCATTCCTGATTACTAAGAAACACCTGGGCTTGCCACTGCACATTTTGTTCTCTGTAAAGAGCACTAGGGTGTGCAGGAGTGGAGAAGGTTTGGATTCTGGATTGGATTCTATTTTGGCCATACCCACGGTTATAGTTATAACCTATAGTATAACCATAGCTGTATGTAGGCCTATTACGTGGGTATTTGACAGTGGTTGCATTTAAAATTACACTCCACTCATCTCCAGTGTAGATTCTGGGTAGATACTCACTACTCATGTTATATATTTGCTTTCTGATCTTAGAGAAGGGCAGAGCATTGAACTGAAATCCTCTGAGCAGACCAGTTAGGTACAGTTTCTCATGATTCTGATGGAGAACGCTTGAGGAAAACTGCATTCCGTACAGTTTATCCACTGGGATCATGAGGAAGCGGATGTGATTCAGGAGACTGGCCTGTTGATCTGAACTAATCTCATCACCTTTGTCTTGGATCCATCTCTCCAGAGCTTCAAGAAGAAAAGCTTCATCCTTCACAACCAGGTCTGAGCGCCGCAGCAGAGCGTCCATCATGTGAAAGGAGATGGTGCTCCACACTGGAGAGCTTATGAGGAACTCACAGTTCCAGGAAAGATACTGAAGGACGTTCTCCTGCAGAACAAGGTCACCTGTGCGGACGCCATACTCGAACATGGATACCTGTGTATGGAAGGTGTTGTCTTCAGGAATGAGTAAAGTGAAGACCCTGCCAACATCCTCCATAAGCTTCTTCACTCCAAAGGTAAACGCCAGCTGATGCAGACATTGAGCCGATGTGATGGAGACATCAATCTGACGTGTGTACAAATACCTGAGCAAAAACAGTTCAGATACTATAAGTGTCTAACACTGATAAATATAGTCAGTTCTGATTTGAACAATTCAAATTCTCAATGAACTGAGAAAATTGGATTGAGCTATGAAGTTAAGTGGTCTTCAGAACATTACCTGAGAAAAGCAGAGACATGAGGATGGCAGGTCTGGCTGACATCCACTGTGAGGTTTCTGGAGTCTTTTGTTATGTTTAGTTCTGGATAAAACATGAGGATCATACTGTGCACACAAAAAGTCAATTCTGACTCTTTACTGTTGTCTTTTATATTCATTTTGAAATCACAACCATTTCCACGGTCAAACAGAAGACCAAGATCATCAGACAAACCCAGACTGTTATCCACAGAGAACTGACGATTGCTGGTTATGTTTGTACCTGCAATAATGTAACAAAATAGATTAAATAGTACAAAATAATACAGACATAAAAATGCAAATATATCTAGTTGCTGAATTTCTTACCAGTCTCACAGACCACCCCTGCATCCTCTTTATGTGTGCAGTCAGTAACACCCCAGCCCTTGAAGCTGCAGTCAGACAATGAGCTCTCCGAGCCTTTACAGTTCATGTCATCCAGCCAGATTGAACCAGAACCTAAAAAAAAAATATATATAAGACAATTATTTTTATCACAGTGTGTAACAAATAAATTGTGCTGTGGAGTTTGTACCTTCACCATAACGTCCTCCAAGCGTAACTGATTTTGCTCCAGGTATATATATAAGACAATTATTATACACAGTGTGTAACAAATAAATTGTGCTGTGGAGTTTGTACCTTCACCATAACGTCCTCCAAGCGTAACTGATTTTGCTCCAGGAAAACCCAGCTGACGACACACCACTTGTGCTTCAGCCAGGTCCCATCCATCATCACAAACTGTACCCCACTGTCTGTCATGGTAGACCTCTACACGACCAGATGAAGGCAGATCCCCCACCAATCGCACTCTGCCCTCCTGTTTTGGCTGCTTTAGTCTGTCATCTTCAGCCAGTGACACAAGATTTAGAAGAATACAGAAATTTAGAGATGTTTACCAATATAATTGTGACATAGTATTATTTTTTTTGAAACTCGAAAATTCTCCAAATACAAATAATTTAAAAAGAAAGGTTTTATTTACTAACCAAACAGGCTCAGGCGCGCTGCTGAAACGTGAAGAAACAGTAGAGGCCATAGAAGGTACATGATTCTTCTTTTGCTGGAGATATTGCAAACAGCAGCGACAGGAACACAATTCACAACTGAATGAGTTACAAAACATCTTGCTTTTCCTTTAAATAATGACCAAATCAAGTCAACTATTGTGAAACTTAGATCAAATGCTGTGTAATCACATTTGAGGGCTACCAAAAGTTTCATTTCGTGAAAATGCGAAATTTGGGAAGTTTCATTACTGCAACATATGCATTTAAACAAGAACTGTCTGTCAGCATGTCTGGGCTAAGGTTAGCAGGTTAGCCACATGCTGTGCAAGATCAGTCAAACCAAATTCACACAATACAAAAAGAAATGAATTAGTTAATTTCATACATGTTTTCCCTGTCACAGCCAAGAAGGCAGTTCCCCAGCTGCCAGCGCCTCTGATCATGGACATGGACACCCACCAGCTCTTTGCTACCAAACTAATTCTGTTTTCCCAGGGTCCCTACAGGAGTCGTCAATTCCACCCTAGAGCTCTTGCTTTATTGGGCTTCCCAGTCAGTCTCATCCCATCTGGTCCCGTTCCCCAGGCAGCCGGTTGTGTCCTGTCCTGTCTAGACCCACCTGGCTCTTCTGCTCCACCTGATCCTGCCACAATGCTTTCTCTGCCCAGTCTAAAGCCCCTTTCTGACTGGGTCCCATGTTCCCTCTGTCTTTTCATCACTGCGTCCAGCAAGTGAAGTGACATGACATGTGGCCAAGTATGGTGACCCATACTCGGAATTAGTGCTCTGCATTTATCCCATCCAAAGTGCACACACACAGCAGTGAACACACACACTGGCCATGTTCAAGTGAAGTGACATGACATGTGGTCAAGTATGGTGACCCATACTCGGAATTAGTGCTCTGCCCATCCAAAGTGCACACACACAGCAGTGAACACACACACTGTGAACACACACCCGGAGCAGTGGGTTAGCCATTTTTTTGCTGCGGTGCCCGGGGAGCAGTTGGGGGTTCGGTGCCTTGCTCGAGGCCACCTCAGTTGTGGTATTGAAGGTGGGAGAGAGCTCTGTACATTCACTCCCCCCACCTACAATCCCTGCCGGTACAAGACTCGAACCCGCAACCTTTTGGGTTACGAGTC
>NW_015654520.1:319627-329234 GCF_001515625.1 Sinocyclocheilus rhinocerous
GGGGAGTGAATGAAAATAAGCGAGCAAAAAAAAACACTGAGTTCGCCAGGAGAGTTGCCACTTTTGCGTAGTTTGTGCTGTAAGAAACTATAGTCTGCCCCAATCCAGATTCCACTCCACAATAGATGTTTGATTATGCTCATTTCCCTGAATGGCTTAATTATTATAGAGAAGATGAAAGTCAACAGTTATGTTGTTTCTAGATCATTTGGGATGATTACATCCTGAGCAAATTGTGACCAACTGTAGAATGGGAATGGGTGTGGGACAGCGAGAACCATCTCAGGCAATGGGGTGTCAGAACTTCATTAACATACAGATCACAGCTGTTATGACAGGAGCAACTTCATTTACATTAAGGGTAGTAAACTGTAACTGTATAAAAGGTTTGAATTTAGGATGTTGGAATTAGTGCTCTGCATTTAACCCATCCAAAGTGCACACACACAGCAGTGAACACACACACTGTGAACACACACCCGGAGCAGTGGGTTAGCCATTTTTTTGCTGCGGTGCCCGGGGAGCAGTTGGGGGTTCGGTGCCTTGCTCGAGGCCACCTCAGTTGTGGTATTGAAGGTGGGAGAGAGCTCTGTACATTCACTCCCCCCACCTACAATCCCTGCCGGTACGAGACTCGAACCCGCAACCTTTGGGTTACGAGTCCGACTCTCTAACCATTAGGCCACGACTTCCCCCCTCAATGGCCTCTGCTCTGGGTACTGTCAGGATTCTGCCCTCTACTTATCCAGGACCAGAGTTGACCAGGGATGGGCAGCTCCGGTCCTGGAGGGCCACTGTCCTGCAGTTTAGCTCCATCCCTAATCAAACACAACTGAAATATCTAACCTGTCTCTTCATTATTGCTTGAAAATTGCAGGCAGGTGTGTTTGATTAGGGATGGAGATAAACTCCCATCTCTGGTTAAGACCTTAGCTGTGTTCAAAATCTCCCCCATGCCCTTATTCACTATTATTCACTATATTCCCTATATTAGTCCACTAATATGGTTCAGTTGAAGGAGTGAATGAAAATAAGCGAGCAAATTTATAAATTATGTCAATTTAAAACGTATAAATAATTATACGTCTTAATTGTTTTAGATTTTTAGAAGGCACATTAACTTCGTTCTCATTTACAACTCTGTGTTTGCTGCATAAAAACATGAGTTGATATTTGCATTGATCTGACCATAAACATAAAATGCCAACGACACGTTTCTGAGGACAGTTGGTTCCCTTCGGGTACATTCAAATAAAGACATCCGCGCCGCGTTTTGACTTGAAACAATCACATCATTGCCTTTTGAAGTTTAATCCAGCCGTATCGCGACTCTTGCCTTTCCGTCCCCAACTGTAAGACCTCTTGAAATTATAATTAAGACATTTCTTATACCATTATCCCGACTGGAAAACACAATAGCCCCAGGACGTCGGGCTAGTGATTTTGCGAGCCCTGTTGTAGAAAAGCTGGTCACATTGCTAGACATTGTCAAGACAATGAGAGACCTCATCAAAGTTTTGTCTGTCATGCATTTGGAAAGGATGGTCACATAGCAAGACATTGTTTGGAGAAAAGTAGGAAAGATCAGGAAGTTGCTTGTTTTGCATGTGGAAGGATGGGACACAAGGCGAGACAGTGTCACTTTTCACACAAAAGAATGGGCTATCGAGCCGTTTAGAAACCTAGTTGGCACTGTTGAAAGGAAACAAATGAAGAAGCCATTCACACCTTGCCAGACACAGCACTGCATGAACAATATGACTAGTTCAGTCACAAGTAGATGCTGATGTGAATTGGAGGAATTGTTTTATGATAGTAGCATATTTGAGAAAAAAATATGTTTACTATCAAAAGGGGGGTGATTCTTTATAATTTCTGAGAAATGTGTTAATGGCATTAACATTTAAACTTAATTTATGAGAAATTATTTAATTGCATTCTGTGATTAAATTTCTGTAGCTTTGATGTTTTGAATGTGAGAAGACTCTAGTGGGGGAAAGTGGGGGGTAACCTCTTCTTTTTGTTCTTGTTTCAGATATCAGCGCTGAGATGTTTGTCTGAAATGTGTAACCTCCCGGAGAAAGATGATCCGGTCGTTTGAAGAACAAGAAGGCCAACGGAACCAGTGGAGCCAGGGGGATTTTCTCAATCCATGTGATCCATGACCTAGAAATCCAGAGATTTCCAGACTGGCAAGATCCAGATCTCCAGGCCTAAAAGACCTAGAAACTCTGAGACCCACAATGGGATGGATGTACTGATGGAATGGCAGACTGCAACAACACCAGTGACTACTTCTTCTAGAAGGACTTTTTCAAATTGAAAAGAATGAACAACGGAAAAGAGAAACAAGGAGAGATCAAACCATTTCAGAGACTATGGACAGCAGTCTTTTCACCAAGATGGAAAACAAGAGGGCAAAGGACATACCCACACTAAGAAATGCACAAAGACACAGACTCACTGCACATGACACCAGAAAGAGACAAATATATGCATACTCGAATGCAGAACATTGTCTATTGAATGCACACAGGTGGATAAAGTATGTTCACACTGAGAAAACGGACACAATGCATGTGACAAAATGAAAACACAATACTTGCGTTCACACACACACACACACTTTATGTTGCCTGTTGAATGATGTTTTTGCAGGTGTAATCTGTGTAATGCGAGTGAGTGTGATGCTTCTTTTGAACCAAGAGCATCAAAGGGGGGACTGTAAGAAACTATAGTCTGCCCCGACCCAGATTCTACTCCATAATAGATGTTTGATCATGCTCATTTCCCAGAATGGCTTAATTATTATAGAGAAGATGAAAGTCCGCTGTTATGTTGTTTCTAGATCATTTGGGATGCACACATCCTGAGCAAATGGTGACCAATTGTAGAATGGGAATTGGTGTGGGACACCGAGAACCATCTCAGGCAATGGGGTGTCAGAACTTCATTAGCATACAGATCTGTTACGATAGGATCAACTTCTTTTACATTAAGGATAGTAAACTGTAACTGTATAAAAGGTTTGCGTTTAGGATGTTCGTGGTTCATTCCGACTCCATTGACGCCAAGGTACTAAATGCACATTGTCACTGCTATGCTGTAATAAACATCTTCATCAAGATCTTCAACGTCCTGATCATTTTATCTTACAGTGCTTACAGTATTAAAATAATTTGAAACTTAGCAAACTGGCAGCTCCAGTAGTAAAAGATTTATCTTGAACTCTGTCATGGAAACTAGCATGTACCAAGCTTAATTAAACTATTTAATAATCAATTAAAAAGAAATCCATACCTGTATGATATTACACTGTACCCACATTGGACGAGTGGTTTGGAAAGTGGATGGATGATATAGCCGCAGGCGCCATCTTCTGACAAAAGGCAGGAATTCATTCAGCATGACCCTCAAAGTGTATTATGGGTATTCTCTAGCCGTTGAGTGTACATCAGTTGTACACTCATTATTGCATTGCATTATGGGATTCATCGAGTGCACTCTACAACCACTACACATGGCTGTACCCTCAAATAGTGCCCTATTTAAGGGTATAGGAGGCAATTTCGACACAGTCCTCACCTAGTTCTTATTCTGTTAAATGCCCACATTATTCATATACTCTCCCCTATTTATTGTGCTTGATCCTTTACTCTGATTTTTGTCTAATTGTATTTTATCATGCACCAGAGTGGTTTGTGCCTTGTACAATTTGCTTTAGCTCTCTTGAGCTAAGTTTTCCCTAGGCTTGTCCTGTCCTGATCCTGTTTTGCCTACGTTTTCTACCCTGACTTCCCCTATCAAAGATCTGCTCTACCTGCCGTCTGGACTCTCTGCAGGCCTCTGAGCTCTTCCATCTCTCTCAAGCCCTTTGGTTCTGGTTGCCAGTTTCGGATCTCTCGATACTGATCTGCCTTCTGGCCCTGATCTTGCACCTGTTTTTTCTCCTCTGCTCTGTCTGCTCTTCTTGAACTGCCTTTCCCTTGTCGGATGAAGTTTGCCCCAGAACTGAGAGGCCTGCTGGCAAGTTCTGGCTTTGTGTTTGACTTTTATATTAACAAGTTTCTGAAAAAATCTAGTCTCAAAAATCTGGCATTATACTATGTTAGCCACGAGGAATGTTACACAGCAAAAACCCCAGTGTTAAATTAACTGTCTTCAGAGTTTATTTGAGTCCACACTCAAGAGAGTTAGAATTAACACTGAAGCAGTGATAAAGTTAATAAGATAATTTAGTGATCAGTTGGATGATGATTGACGTTAGTGAAGACACCTGATGTTCACAAACAGAATCTCTGAAGGAAAGAGTCTACATGTTAAAGTTACCATTATGGTGATCAGTGTTTAGCTGGGATATTGACCCTTTAAGTTTTAACATTACATTTTGTCAGGCTGCTGTAACCACGTTATAGATGAGCCAAGAGAAAATGTGATCAGGTGATGTTGGTTATGTTATGACATCATCGTGTTGTGACCTGAATCACTGATCTCACTTTGAGACAAATTTTTGAGTTAGATTTACCTTATTGAATAAAGTAGCCCTGGGATTCTACAGCATAAGAACTGGTATTTTCAATATATTCAGAGGGATTTCTAAAATCTGTTCTGATAAAAAAAAATACTCTATCATTTAGACACATACAGACATCAAGAATGAGATTATGAATCTCAACAGTTGTGACCATCAAAAGGCATGACATTCAACATGAGCATTACATTCTGGGTACCACCAATCAAAATTCATCCATGGCTCCCAGCATGCATTGTGGCATGAATACATTAGCTGCATTGTCTTTGTAATTTCTTTCATTCTTACTATTTTTTATGTGACTTTTTAGTAGCTTAGTTGGTGATGTTCAGATTTGATCTGTTTTTCTGAATTAGCTGTCTGTAATCATTGCTGAGATTCATACACTGATTCTTGATGCGTGTGTCTAAAAATGAAGCAGTTCAAACATATTTTGTGCAAAATCTCTGGAACATCACAGGGCTGCTGTAATCAATAATGTACACTACATGGTGATTGTCACTATCAAAACATAACCAACACCTGAAGACATTTTCATTTCATTTGATAATTTTAAAATAAATGTGTTTTATAACAGTTATAGCTACCAGAAAAAAAAAAAAAAAAAAAAAAAGGTTAAGAGCCCAGCTAAAACAAACACTTGACCTGCATAGTGGTGACCTAAAAATGTTGACTCTTTTCTTCAGTGATTCTGCTTGTTAACATCAGGTGTCTTCAATAATGGTCAATCATCACTCAATTAATCACTTAATTATCTCATAAACTTTAAAGTGCCCCTATTATGCCTTTTTGAATATTACCTTTCATGCAGTGTGTCATGTAGCTGTATGTGAACATAAACTATCTGCAAAGTTGTGAAGCCGACATTGCATGATAAATAAAGTTATTGTCTATCAAAAAAAGAGTCGGCTCGCAATAGCCTAAACGAGTCATCATGTATTCGAATCTTATTCTGTTATGGCTGTACGTCACGAAGTAACACATTTGCATAATGTCCGCCCACATTCTACGTCGCCAACTTGCCTGCCCACAAACAGTAAAATTTCCGTGTGGTTAACACCATGTCCAAAAGACGCTGTATCCTACGCTGTAAAAGTAAATTAGTTTTATCACAGCTTATAATTACCACAAACTTGTTAACACTTGTCGGCTCGCAATAGCCTAAACGAGTCATCATGTATTCGAATCTTATTCTGTTATGGCTGTACGTCACGAAGTAACACATTTGCATAATGTCCGCCCACATTCTACGTCGCCAACTTGCCTGCCCACAAACAGTAAAATTTCCGTGTGGTTAACACCATGTCCAAAAGACGCTGTATCCTACGCTGTAAAAGTAAATTAGTTTTATCACAGCTTATAATTACCACAAACTTGTTAACACTTGCCACTTGCCACTGAGAAAGGTCCTGCTCCAGTCATGCTTGCGAATCAGTCTCTTGTCGATCAGCCAGTTCAACTGTTTCATCATCAGACTCCGGCTCGAATTGGTAAGGTACAATCGATACCATCTTTTCTATGTAATGACAAGTCTCCAGGGCTGTCATTCTGTCATGGCAACGGGCATTTCGTTTCTGACACGCGCTGTACGCGGTAGACCAATCACAGCAGTGAGGGCTCACGGAAAGGAGGGGTTTAGAGAGACTGATTCTTTGAACTGCTTCGCACTAGTCGTTTACGAATCATTTAGAAATGAGGTAAAAATTAAATCTATTTTTTGAGAAAACTAACATGTTTTTTAACCTTGCATGCATGTAAACCTGTTTTAGGAGACTCATAAAACAATATTAGCAACCTTAAAAATGGCATAATAGGGGCACTTTAACACTGCTTCAGTGTTACTTTTAACACTCTTGAGTGTGTACTCAAATAAACTCTGGGGAGAGTTCATTTAACACTGGGGTTTTTGCCGTGTACATATCACAATAATATTACTTATTATTAGTGTGTACAGTATTCTAGTTGGCACATTTCCTTCTGAAATCCAAACAATGCTCTCTCAGAAAAGAGCATTGCTGGTACTGCTCTTCACTGGTCCTTTCTCACTTGCAGACTCTTCAAGGTTGGGGCAGAGGCTGTCTATCACATAAGCTAACCACTGGGGTGTCTCAGGGAGTGCAAGAATTCTTATGGAAATATTTACTGGGTGCTTACTTACTGGCTAAAGTCAAAAGAGTCCAAATCTCTAAGAAAAACTCAAATATGTAATTCTGCCATTTAGTGATTATGACTACTGATTCAAGCAATTGGATAAAAGAAAATGAGGTACACTAAACTCTTTCTTAAAAACCTTCAATCTGTTGTTTTCAGAAAAAAAACAGAAGAAAAAAACAGCAACAACAAATAAATAGCTCTGGTGCATTTTTAAAAAAAGTAGCTGATCTGCTTAAGACACTGATCAAACAAAATCAAAACAAAAATGCATGATTAAAAAAAAAAGACATTCAACAAAACCACATGGCAACTGCTATAATGTGTGTACAGTAAACTATTTTATGCATGTACTATAGTCTATCACTTCACTTCATTCATTCTGTTACATTCATTACACGGTAAGTACAGTACTGTTGTGAAACCACTAATGGTCACTGTTGAAAATGGCAATGAAAAACTTTTGATGAAGGCTCTGATAAGTCTCTTAAAATAAAGGTTCAACATGTACTAAATCCTTTAGTCTCTATAAAAATGTGTCGATTAATATAGAATGTCTGTTGTTCTTATTACTTGGAGTCAGGTAAAAATTGAAAGATGAATCTTCGAACGAACTGTTCGAGAGTCTTTCAGAAATAAGGTAAATTGAAATATTATATTATAAGAATATGAAAGTGTTTTTTAACCTTGCATGCATGTAAACCTGTTTTAGGAGACTCATAAAACAATATTAGCAACCTTAAAAATGGCATAATAGGGGCACTTTAACACTGCTTCAGTGTTACTTTTAACACTCTTGAGTGTGTACTCAAATAAACTCTGGGGAGAGTTCATTTAACACTGGGGTTTTTGCCGTGTACATATCACAATAATATTACTTATTATTAGTGTGTACAGTATTCTAGTTGGCACATTTCCTTCTGAAATCCAAACAATGCTCTCTCAGAAAAGAGCATTGCTGGTACTGCTCTTCACTGGTCCTTTCTCACTTGCAGACTCTTCAAGGTTGGGGCAGAGGCTGTCTATCACATAAGCTAACCACTGGGGTGTCTCAGGGAGTGCAAGAATTCTTATGGAAATATTTACTGGGTGCTTACTTACTGGCTAAAGTCAAAAGAGTCCAAATCTCTAAGAAAAACTCAAATATATAATTCTGCCATTTAGTGATTATGACTACTGATTCAAGCAATTGGATAAAAGAAAATGAGGTACACTAAACTCTTTCTTAAAAACCTTCAATCTGTTGTTTTCAGAAAAAAAAACAGAAGAAAAAAAACAGCAACAACAAATAAATAGCTCTGGTGCGTTTAAAAAAAAAGTAGCTGATCTGCTTAAGACACTGATCAAACAAAATCAAAACAAAAATGCATGATTAAAAAAAAAAGACATTCAACAAAACCACATGGCAACTGCTATAATGTGTGTACAGTAAACTATTTTATGCATGTACTATAGTCTATCACTTCACTTCATTCATTCTGTTACATTCATTACACGGTAAGTACAGTACTGTCGTGAAACCACTAATGGTCACTGTTGAAAATGGCAATGAAAACCTTTTGATGAAGGCTCTGATAAGTCTCTTAAAATAAAGGTTCAACATGTACTAAATCCTTTAGTCTCTATAAGCACAACCACATTTTAGGCAATGGCTGCCAATAGCCAGTTGGCATTATTTAAACGTCATTCAACTATTTCAACATAAAGACACCTTAATGTCCACATCTAGATGTACATCATCTAGAAGAAGGAATTTACCAGTCCTTGGCATGGATTTACCTTCAGACAAATCCCTCCGAAACTAAATGAATTCAAGTCCCTCATACTTCACGTCCCCAATCTTGGTTTCATTCACTGCAAGCCACTCAGCCTTAAACCCTAGAGAACATCACAGAAATAACCACAACTGAATCAGACATCATGTGTGAATTAATTGCTTCGAATTTCATTCATTATTATATCTTTATTTGAATAGTTTTTGACTGTTACCTTAAATTCAGCTCATGATAAAGATGATAAATTAATGTAGGTGTCAAGGTGGGGGTCGAATGTAGGTATTCGTAATGTGTGTGTGTGCATTAACTTGGATGGGTTAAATGCAGAGGACAAATTCTGAGTATAGGTTACCATACTTGCCCTTCACATCACTTTGAAAACAGCTGTGCTTAATTTAATTGCAAAAAGGGTACAATAGCAACACTAACCTTTTGAAACCGAGCCATCCCCATCTGGCAGTATGACCCAGGGCACTGCCTTGAGTCCATCTATGTTATATACAACACCCGTACGATCATCAACGCTGTACAGCTTGCCATTAAACACCACTAATTCGGAGAGCTCCATGCCACGACCCTTCTCTGCCAGGTGACTTTCCAAGACCACCCTGTCCTGATCCCATTCGACCGCTACTGTATCTCCACTCTCCGACACCAGGAGGTGACCCTTCAGCATGTAGCTAAACCAGGTCAGCTTCATGTCACTGAGTGAGTTCGTGTCCAGGTCAGCGATGACCCCTATACGGTAGTGTGTGCCCTGTGCCGTGCGCTCTGGTGGACTGAGGGGGTATGTGTCATTGTAATGGCCCTCCGTTCTCACCTCCTGATGGTTTAACCTCAAACCAAATTTGCTTCTGGTTTGGGGGTGAAAGGGCAAAAGCTGCATGTAGATGAGGAGGACGAGGGTTAGTGCTGACGCTATCACCACGATGGCTTTCCATTTGATGCGGAAGCGGGAGTCGGTGGTGTTGGTCATGGAAGCCAGCATCGGGAGCCCTCCAACAGAGATGCGCAGAGAGTTCATAGGCTCATTTTCGTTAAGATGTGCATAGCCTGGAGAAACAGGCATTAGGGAGGGACAGCAGCCACACCTACACAGGGAACATATTTAGGTCAACATGACACATTTACATTTATTCATTTAGCAGAC
>NW_015654520.1:330002-340403 GCF_001515625.1 Sinocyclocheilus rhinocerous
GAAAGTTAAAAAAAAAAAAAAAAAAGTCACCAATTTTAACCCCTTTCTGCATTGGTGACAAACCCGTTTAACGACCTTGTTTCTCTATCATTTAATTTAACTGTCAATCCTTCATTGAGACAAACAGGGGCAAAGGTTACAAATTTACAGACAACAATTTTCATCTCTCCAGCATGACTCCTCTTCTTAAGTTTGCAAACAAGAAATATAATCAAGTAGATTATCAAATAACTAATATTTCTACACTTAAATGATAAAAAAAAAAGATTAGGTTGCATTAGATGCTTACATCAATAACAAAAATTACAAGTTTTAGATCACTCTTGTCCTACCTAAGACACGACTATTTAGTTAGACCCAAGACACCAGACACTTACCAGCTTCTCCAGCTATGACAGGATACACTGATGCCACAGCAACACTTTGTGTAGGAAATGAATAATGTTGACGTGGAGGGAAGGAGTGGCTTGGTAAACGGACGGAAGATATACAGGGTGAAAACAGGTACGGCTGGATATTACAGCAATGATGTGAAAGCAGTTAACCAGTTTAAAAGGATTAGCACAATTCTCACGTTAAACAAACAAACCAAAAAAAATCAGCAGCAGCCCTGGTCTTATTTATAAGTGTGTTACTCCAACTGTAAGACTCTGTACTGAACCATAACATACATACCCTAAAAAACAATACCTGTGGAATTTAGTTTGTTAATGATTTGTTTATCTGAAATGTTAATATTTAACACAGCTGAAAGCCTAAAACACAACCATTTCTGAATCTACATGGATGAAGGAAAGACTGTTTAATGGTATAAATGGTGTAAATGGTATAAAATCACCCCTTCATATGCTCCGTCAGCTAAAAATGACTTAATGAGGTTTGGGCTGTCCATCCAGCCTGTGAGCACCACTGACAGTATCCTATCTGGCCATATTGTTGTAATTTTAACACGTGGGACGCTCCGAACCCGGAACGGTGTAGCCTCCATCACTTCTGTCCAAACAGAGACGTACAACTCAAAAATCGGCTCAAAATTGCACAAACACTGTGCGATTTTTGACAGATTTTGAGGCAAATTCTGACTTGTGCGACTCTTTTTTGAATCGGGCCGAATTCCAGCTTCGTCATGCGTCGTTTGTTGTGCAGTGTACAGGGTGAAACAATAAACGATTAACCTCTCCCGACTGGCAATCGAACGGTCGGAGGAATTTCTGAAGCTGCCTTTCCACTGTCTCTGACATTTGGATACGATTTTCGCATTTCTCCCCCTTGTGGCAGTCGCACAGAACTTTCAAACTGGTCGTGAAGCAACCATTACCCTAGGCTTATTCACCATGGTAAAATTAATGTATGAATATATCCACACAAAACAAATGACCCCCAAAATAAAAACATAGTAGGTTTATGGGGCTAATCAACGTACATAATGATTTAATAATTATAAAATAATTATTTCTGCCATAATTATTCTAAACGCCATTTTACAGAAATAGTGTTTACAGAATAACGTTAAAGTGTAAAAATATTGGTAATTCTGAATTCTTGCGCTCATAGTTTTGATTAGAATACATCACATCTGGTCGGGCGGTCGCATACGGTCTAGCCGCAGAAGCAAAGATTGTCTTACTATTGGGAGATGAGAGGGTCTGTATTACTTACTATTGGAGAAAGCGTAACTGTCAACTTGATCATGTGTGCCTTAATAACCAATCACATCACAGCCTTGACGTCACTGAATTTCAGTCATTGTAGTGCAACACTCAATTGCCGTTTACGGACACCATAGGAATGAATGAGAAATGCCGTAAGCTGTAGCCCACCTGTCGCAAAAAGTCAGTGACTTCTCTTATAAAACGCCATTTTTTCGGTGTAAACTCTAAAAATAGTTCAATCCAAAAGTATTTCTTAGTGTAAAACGTTGGCGATTAGCTGATAGGCTGTCGATTCATTAAATTATAAGCTGCTTCCTCTAAAAAGCTGTTTATTCAGTGTAGTGAAGCCTCTCTTCCATTGACATCCATTCAAACAAAACGGCCTCTGGTCTCCTTTGCCACGTACTGGCAAACCGGAAGCATTAGCTTTAGCCGTTACGCTTTTTTGGCTAAAGGTTGCAGGCTTGCCTTCTAGTGGCTTTGGCAGAAGTTCAAATATTTTAATGGATCCGAAGCTCAAAACAGATCCGAAATTTCCACATACGCATATAATCGGAACTCCACGCAGCTCCTGCACTACTCTCCATTGGAAATTAATGACTTCCGTTCTATCGCTTGTCATTTGTCGGAGATAGTGGAAAGGCAGCTTGACATAAATTTGGAATCGTATCACACCAAACAATTTTGGGTGCAATGCGCAGTTTGTCCTGTGGGTAGCAGTAAAGGAAAAAAGTAATTCATTGTGCCATAGGAAATTACTCAAAGCGAGAATACATGCAGAGACTGGAGCTTCACATATTCATTAGAGCCAAAAACAAAAACAAAAAAAAAAGAGATACAGGTAATGAAAATTAATTAATTTCAGTCATGTTCACGTAGTATGAAATAAACAAGTAGAGATAACTGCGGGCTGGAGCAGTGGGCGTGGCAAAAGATTAGGGCTTGCCGAAAGGTAGGGGGCGTGGATAAAGGTCTTTCTAATTGGTTAGGGTTAGGGGTTAATTTCTGTTGTAGCATTCACCTTTTGGCACGCCACCTTTTGCACGCCCATTATTCTGACCTGCAGCTACCCCTGTCTCGAAATAAACTATCCAAGTGTCCGCTGTTGCTTATATTATTATCACAGTACTATACAAAATTATTTGTCAAATAAATGAAACATGATGAAACATTCATTTGAGTTGAAATTGTTATAGCTTACTTCTAAAGATTGCAGTGATACATGACATGGTGAAAATGACTGAATGAAAAATACTGAAAGTAGGTTAAGATGAATTTTAAGTGGCCCCTGCCTGCCTACAAATGATCTACAAATAAAAGAAGGCAAATTAAAATGAACATTAAAATGTATGTTGCCACTTCACTGTACTCTCCAAAGGCAAAATGCAGCAACTACACCAACAATGGAACTGAGGAAATGGCTTCCAATTTCTTTGATTGCATTTTGATTGATGTGATATGAATTTCCACACTCCACATTCTCTTAATCTGAACAGTTCATTCAACCCAGCCAACAAAAGGAGTGGTACATGTGTATTCAGGAAGAGTATGCACTTATTATTATTAAAGGGGTCATATGATGTTGCTAAAAATAACATTATTTTGTGTATTTGGTGTTATGCGGTTTAAGGTTCAAAAAACACATTATTTTCCACATACTGTACATTATTGTTTCTCCTCTATGCCCTGCCTTTCTGAAACGCGTCGATTTTAACAAAGCTCATCGTTCTGAAAAGCGAGGTGTGCTCTGATTGGCCAGCTATCCAGTGCGTTGGGCGTTATGCAAATCTTTCCACATCGTGACGTAGACATGTGGGGCGTGTTAGAACGAGCCGTTTTAGGAGGGCGTGGACGAGTCTTAAGAATATCTCTTTGGGTTTGAGACTTTAGTCTTCCCAACTTCAGGGATCTTATCTATTCACGAACAGCTTGTAACACTCCAAAGAGAAAGGAAAACTTGAAATCGCATCATATGACCCCTTTAATATTATTATTATTATGCATCACATTAGACTTTAACAGTTTTGCAAAACATCTGTTGCCCTTTTGACTGTACACTTGTGTGAAAACCTTTGTTCCATAAAAAAACTAGACAATTCTAATATTCACATTCCCATTTTACTGAAATAAAATACAACATTACTCTGATGTGCAATCAAATACACATGATTAGAGTAGTAAGGATTCTTTGTATTAAAAATACTAAAATAATAGAAATAATGTGTACAGCTTATTAAGTGAAACATATTCACCAATAAATGCCAACTACAAATGTTGCTACTTCCCCTTTCATAATACTCATTAATAAAATCAATACTTAAAAAACTAAATATAGAAGTTGAGTTGTATTAAAAAAAATATTTGCAACTTTGTGGCACACTGTAGTTACAATTACAGCTTTTAATAACACAGGAATGTCATCAATTCTTGTTTAATAACGGGCAAGTTTTATACACTACAAGCAGTTTAGGACATTTGTAAACCTTTGGCAATGACTGATCTTGCATCTTCTGATTCTGATGATCACAAAGAAGTTATGGCTTCAACAAATTTGCAAAATATGTATTTGTAATGCATTTTGTTTCCCATTATTTGATCCCTGAACCACTGTGACTGTCTCTATCAGGTTGGCCTTTGTCCGTAAATATCAGTTTATTTAAGGAGCAAATTTAACTTAGTCAATTAATTCTGAACCAGATGGCATGCGTTTGATTTATTACCATTTTTTAAAAAACGTTTTTAACAAAGTTCTAATTGTAATAAATGTAAACAATCCCTGGATTATTCAGTAGAGTATAATATTCCAATTGATCTCTATACAGACCAGTGAATATTCCACAAATAATTACAAGGACTAGGATGTGTACCAAGAGCTATCTATTTATGGATTCAATAATAAGAAATTCCTTAGGCCTCGTGAACTAACTAATCTTTAGTCACGTGATGTAAACATTTACCGCTGGACCAATTGGACAGCGCTTCTTTCTACCTATTCAATCTAGTATTTGTTACCCAAAGATATTATAATTATAAATAATTCTACTTCTCCGTGTGTTCGGTCAAAAACTTGGGTTATACAGTATATTTCACAAGAGTTCATCTCTTGCATTAACATCAACATTTGTAACTATCTTAGATATTCGGTTATGAAAAGATCGCACACAAACTATGTGCTATTAAACTACTTTTTTGTGTGTGCGAAGGTATTTCTTTAATTTTAATTAATATACATTTTATTTCAAAAAGTCGTATTTGCTTGGCCCACCTAACAGTGACATGTCTAGAGAGCCAGTGAATTTCTGCATGAACCCAGTACAGTGTTCTCTAGCTGCAAGTATTTCTAAAGTGTACTATACTTACAGTAGGGTGGAAGACAAGGCTCAAAATGAATCCGGGCTGTTGATGATCAAACCGCGGCTTGTGAACTCTCATTCCTCACGGATCCATTCAGGCAGCTCTGCGCATCCCATCCACTTCCGCAATCGGGGGTGTGCTCAGTGCCCAGCGAACCAGACCTATCCGCTCATACACGCGTACATTTTACGCATACATTTTTTTTTTTTGTAACTACGACAGCAATGAAAACATTGCATTTTACAGCATGCAAGAAACACGTTACAGGGTTATAATATATATATAAAAAATGCAATCAATGAAAAAATTACTAATAAAAAAGGTGACAGGAGTGTAATAAAAAGTTTCATATTACCATAATACTCAATCATGTATACGCTAATACTAATTTGATTTAAAATGTATACAGAATGCACTATAGGCTGTTTACATGAATTTATAGTTATGAATTTACGAAAAGCAAGACCATAACCTATGAAGAGCATGGCTATTATAATAGATAGGCTATTTATTTCAATGGTTGCAATATATTTCTCAGGAGATTTTTTGTTGTTGTTGTTGCACCCACAATAATATAGTTACATGCAAACCAGCAAACCCTTGATCTAATAATCTAAACGTAAAATATACTTATCTAGAACAATTTGAGTTTGTGATATATGCATATTAGCTTAAATTAATTCATTCTGTCTTTGATGTAAAGCTTTGGGCTTAACATAAAAAAACAATAATTCATAAGATACATGTTTTTAAGTAATTATACAGCCATGCAATACGTTGTACTTTTGTAACAGTTACACAAGATCCTGCAGACTCTGAGATATTATCTGACCACTACTCAGCACAATATACTGGACTTGCAATAACACACAGACGGAAACGGAACATGACAGAAATTATATTCATCCAGGTATCAGCACCAGTGACCTACATTATTGATTAAAAAAAATCACAAGTACTTTAAACACAGCGGTGTTACAAACCTTTAAATAGAGGCTACAATAAAAATTACATCTAAATTAAGAAAGTAGACTACAATGTTAAAGGGTTAGTTCACCCAAAAATAAAAATTAGCCCATAAATTACTCACCCTCAAGTCATCCTAGGTGTATATGACTTTCTTCTTTCAGACGAATCCAGTCGAAGTTAGATGAGCAAAGCTGACCTCATACGTCATCCGCCCGGAACTGCTTCCCTTTACAACAGTGAGCGCAAGCTACATTAAAGTGATTATTACGTTTTGAATATGGATATTTTTCTTACAAAAACGCATCGATTCGCTACAGAAGGCCTTTGTTCACCTCCCGGAGCCGTGTGAGACACTTTTTTTTTATGGATGGGCGCATTTTAATTAAGTGCTTTTGGACTGATGCATGCAACACCCGCTGAGTGGCATTAAACAGCTTGAAAGATCAAAGACAATTTATAATATAACTCCGACTGGATTCGTCTGAAAGAAGAAAGTCATATACACCTAGGATGACTTGAGGGTGAGTAATATATGGGCTAATTTTCATTTTTGGGTGAACTAACCCTTTAAGAGGTTGTACACCAGGCTGTGCAATGATTAGATTTTTTTGACAGGAATAGTTCACCCAAAAATAAAAACTGTAATTTATTCACCCTAACGGTGTTACAAACATGACTGACTCTCTCTTCTGCAGAACATACAAACAAGAATTTTGAGAACACTGTACCCCACTGACTCTCTTTGAATTTTGAAACTTGAGACATCTTTATCTTTTATTTCTTTATTTTTTTCAAAATTATCTTTTGTGTGTGTTTGTTTTGCAGTAGAAAGAGAGTCATACATAGAGCAGAGGGTGAGTAAAAAATAAAAAATAAAATTTAATATTTAAAATTTTTGCCAAACTACCCCCTAATCTTTAGATTTCAAACGGGATACAACAAGACTTTGATATCAGTTCACATTGGAAAAAATCAAGTGTTTATTGTGCAGCATTTCCTTACAAAAACGAGAATGTTGCAATACCTGCTGTTACAAATACAGTTGCAAAGTAAATTAACAGAAAGACACAATGATTATGTGCTATAACAGGACTGTGTAAAGGAAATTTCTCTACCTTCAACAAAACAACCATATTGAAAAAAAGTTTAAATTTAGTGGCCAACTTAGATGATTATTTATTCTAGTTTTTCTTTTATTCATTTGAGGGAAATGAAGAAAACAGTAAAAGTGGTCTAAAATAGTCAATGCAGAAATACATGTATAGAAATTCCTTGGAACTAATGTCAATTCCTAGATATTACTTTCAAAATAAGGCACAATTTCAATAGTAAGAGGTAGAAATCTTGCAGTGAATTTGGCCTGACATAAAAGAGCATTTTAAAGGTAAACTGCTAGAAGTCGTCAACAATATTACATTATATGATTGTTTAATACTTCAATACTCAGGTGCTTAAAGTTTACAAAAATAAGGCGTAGTATCCACACAAAGCCCATTGTCTGTCAAAAATTAAATTAAAGCACATTTACAGTAGTTTACTTGTTTCAATTCCTATCTCACAACCTCAATCTAACTATTCAACAGTTATCTATTCTAGACTCAGGACTGAAGTTAGCAGTAAATAAAGCCATTTGGCAATAGATTTAGTGCATACTTTTCAACAAATGTGATATATGGCAAAGCAGTGCTTTTAAGAAATTACTCAGTTGTGGTAATGTATTTGGCACAGAGTCTGTTCACTTTCTATTATCTGCATATGAGGAATTTTGTTTAGATTTCGGTTATGTATGGAAATGACTCTACCGTTAAGGCACGTCAGTTCTGTAGATTTTCATACATTATGTGATTGTGCATTCAAGACATGGAATAAAGCAAATTCCATCTATTTCACAAATGTAAAAACTGCAGTTGGTGTTGAATCTGTTTTAAAGAAACTAATTTGGAGAAGAAGAAAAAAAACTAGCAAGATAATTCTGCAGAAGTGCAAAGATCTTTTACACTTAGGGTTTAGAATTTGCATCAAAACGAAATCAAAATAAATAGCTTTTTCCAAACACGAAAATACACACTAGCGAAGCACACCAAATCCCTGGACACAATTTAAACTCTTATGGAAAAGGAAAAAAGTGGAGCATATGAAACACAGTTCACACAGATGAGCCTCTCAGAAGTGTTAAAATGCCTTCACCCTCAGTACGCGGGAGGCTGATAGCCTCCCTGTCCCGCAGAACTGGCGGTGAATGGGGACTGCTGGTAACCCTCTGGAGCACCAGCATACGCGGAAGGGTATGGGGAAGTATGGTCGCCGGCTGGATCATTGTAGCCTAGGCCAACCTCGTCCATTCCTTGGCGGTATCGTCGAAATGCAAACACAGTAAGCATGGCCTTGAGAAAAAGGGTGATACTTGTTTCAGTTTATCAAATAGACAAGGAGACCATCAGACAGCAACAGGAAGTCTAATAAAGTGAGATGTGCTCACCCAGGTGGCAGTGGAGAAGAAGGAAAAGGTCACCACAGCTCGAGCTGCATCAGCTATTACAGCTGTTTGAGTAGTGTGAGACCACTGATTGGCTAGGAAGCAGAAACACACAAACCACAGGAACGTCCACACACCTGATTAGAAAAACGGAGAGAAACATAAAGGGTTTGTTCTCCCAAAAGTGAAAATTCTGTCATCATTTACTCAACCCCACGTCATTCCAGAAAATCATAAAAAAAAATAACAATAATAATTCTTACCAGAGAAACCAAGATCACCGAAGACGATGTATTTTCTGTCGTTGGCATTGCTTATCTGTGGGAAGTAGGCATCCAGCACAATAAAGACAACACAGGCCAGGAAAGCTAAAATTCCAATACCAATTCCATAGCTGCAAGCACTGACATGCTGATTGAACATGCATTTAGTGACGTCTACATGTTCTTCATTCATGTAGCCTTCAGAAAGGATGGTAGCAAACACCACTATGGAGAAGAGCTGCGACGGAAAGAAACAGAGGCAGAATTAGGGACAACAATAGAATCTCTTTAATAATGCATCCTCACAGGTGTAAGAAACACCAAAAAAACTACTATTGATACATTGTCTGAATGGGAATCTGTCTAAAGATTTAACATTTAAAATTTAATCTTTTTTTGTGTGCTTATGCTTACACTATATTTCTTAAAAACATGAATGTCTTTGCAGTAAATAATAAAATATAAAAGTATGCCAAACTGTCTTAGTAGCTACTATCTGGGGCCAGTGTAACTTCAAGGGATAGTTCACCCAAAGATGAAAATTCTGTCATTAATTACTCACCCTCATGTCGCTTCAAACCCGTAAGACCTTCGTTCATCTTCGGAACACAACTTAAGATATTTTTGATGGAATCTGAGAGCTGCATAGACAGCAACACAACTGAAATGTTCCCAAGTCCAGAAACGTAGCAAGGAGATCCGTAAAATAATCCATGTGACATCAGTGGTTCATCCGCAATTATACAAAGCTACGAGAATACTTTTTGTGCGCAAAATAGAAAAACGGAGAGAAACATAAAGGGTTTGTTCTCCCAAAAGTGAAAATTCTGTCATCATTTACTCAACCCCACGTCATTCCAGAAAATCATTAAAAAAATAACAATAATAATTCTTACCAGAGAAACCAAGATCACCCAAGACGATGTATTTTCTGTCGTTGGCATTGCTTATCTGTGGGAAGTAGGCATCCAGCACAATAAAGACAACACAGGCCAGGAAAGCTAAAATTCCAATACCAATTCCATAGCTGCAAGCACTGTCATTCTGATTGAACATGCATTTAGTGACGTCTACATGTTCTTCATTCATGTAGCCTTCAGAAAGGATGGTAGCAAACACCACTATGGAGAAGAGCTGCGACGGAAAGAAACAGAGGCAGAATTAGGGACAACAATAGAATCTCTTTAATAATGCATCCTCACAGGTGTAAGAAACACCAAAAAAACTACTATTGATACATTGTCTGAATGGGAATCTGTCTAAAGATTTAACATTTAAAATTTAATCTTTTTTTGTGTGCTTATGCTTACACTATATTTCTTAAAAACATGAATGTCTTTGCAGTAAATAATAAAATATAAAAGTATGCCAAACTGTCTTAGTAGCTACTATCTGGGGCCAGTGTAACTTCAAGGGATAGTTCACCCAAAGATGAAAATTCTGTCATTAATTACTCACCCTCATGTCGCTTCAAACCCGTAAGACCTTCGTTCATCTTCGGAACACAACTTAAGATATTTTTGATGGAATCTGAGAGCTGCATAGACAGCAACACAACTGAAATGTTCCCAAGTCCAGAAACGTAGCAAGGAGATCCGTAAAATAATCCATGTGACATCAGTGGTTCAACCGTAATTTTACGAAGCTACGAGCATAATTTTTGTGCGCAAAAGGAAAAAAAACAACT
>NW_015654520.1:340644-357676 GCF_001515625.1 Sinocyclocheilus rhinocerous
GGACTTGGAAACATTTCAGTTGTGTTGCTGTCTATGCAGGGTCAGACAGCTCTCAGATTCCATCAAATATATCTTAATTTGTGTTCCGAAGATGAACGAAGGTCTTACGGGTTTGAAACGACACGAGGGTGAGTAATTAATGACAGAATTGTAATTTTTGGGTGAACTATCCCTTTAACAGTACTATTGTAGTAAATGGTTTAGATTTGCGAAAGAAAGAAAGAAAGCACACGCAAACTAGCTGCATAAAACTAAGTATTACAGAACTGTGCTATGTTGACATCTTGATTTTACCCGTGTTGACAAGTCACATGATGCAGACCTCAACATCAAACTCCCAAACTACTGCTGCCGTATGGTCTGTGCTTTGCAATTTACGACAGCCGAATTTTGTTTTGCGTCTAAACTCTGTTCAACTAACACAGTTTGAGGCCAGCCAGAATAATACCACACACTTTCATCATCATCGAGTAGGAGCACTAGCTCGATTAGCTAACGATGACTTTGATCTCACCCAACTGAGCAGCCGGACGATAGTCTGCGGTCGTTTCAGAAAGCCCCAGAAATCAAAGGCTCCACCGGCCAGCGAAGCACCGTAAGCACTCGTCTCCATGTCCGCGTTTGTGACACTGTAGCCCCTCTTTATTATTGGTCAGCGCTTCGGCAGACTGTCCAGCTTGATGATCTGCTATTTACTTTCACAATTGTTTCCTGAAAGTAGCGCAGCACCACCCATCAAGGAAGTACACGTCACGTCAGAACGAACACTTACAGGCAGTTATTATTATTATTATCAAACATAAACAGCCCCTGTTTTACACACGTCCTGCATGTCTGTCTGTCTGTCTATCTATCTATCTATCTCTGTCTCTGTCTGTCTCATATTAATAATTAATATAATACAGGCTGTCATTCTGTTGATCTAGTCCTCTATCAAAGCTACAAGTGGCTTCAGTAGTCAGCAGCTGTTTGATATATGCCATGGACATGCTTAAATATTTATGAGTGTAAAGACTTTTCCAGTGTTGTGCTGTTTGTTCGTGTGTAGTGTTGGTGTTTCATCACAGTTTGCACACAAGAGTTTACACAGCTTTAATCTAACTGCAGAAGTAGGCCTGTTGTTTGAGGGTTGACCACGTGGCCTCAATCTGTAGAGACTCGTTCACAGATTTTACACAAACTTTAAACACCGAAACACTTTTTCATTTATTTGTTTGTTTGTTGACCTTTTAATGATTCTCTCAGAACTCTGAAGTAAATGTGTAAGTACCGATGAATATAGTCCTCTAGGTGGCGCTATTCATCTACTTTTAATTCAAAGGTTCGCCCAGAAATGAATGTTCATTATTTGTTTACATAGCTGCTCATGTCTTTCAAACCTGAGTGCATTTCTTTAGTGGAACACAAAATACGATATTTAAAAAATGTCCAGTCAACATTGGACCCCACTGGCTTTCACTGTATGGAATATGTTGTGTTTCATAGAAGAAAGAAAGTCATACAGGTTCGGAAATGTACCTAACCCTGTTGAAAAAAACAGCATATGCTGGTTAGGTATGTTTTGATGCTGGTTTAAGCTGGTCCTTTGCTGGTTTATGCTGGTCCTTTTGCTGGTTTATGCTGGTTTATGCTGGTCCTTGGCCAGCACATGACCAGCATAAACCAGCAAAAGGACCAGCATAAACCAGCTTAAGCCAGCAAAGGACCAGTTTAAACCAGCAAAGGACCAGCATAAGCCAGCAAAGGACCAGCTTAAACCAGCATCCCAGCGTCAAAACATACCTAACCAGCATATGCTGGTTTTTTCAACAGGGTGATGATAGGAATTTCTTTTCATCTCTATCAATCGAGTTACTTCAATACAGTGGACCCAAAAAGTATTTGGACAATTAAGCCACAATTAAAAATGTGTGTTTTATATACATAATATAAAAAAAAGTGTCATTTGTTTTAAATAAATATAGCATAAGCACACTTTTCAATCAAAACATCTCACAAAATGAAGTTTGTTAGGTTACGAAATCCACTGTCCTGCATTCAGAAACAGATGCAAAGTTGAGTTGCACAAAACTGTGAGTAAATGGCTCCATTCCAGACCTTGCTGCATGTTTGCGGTGTAGATGGAGACGATTCTGACAGACACAGAGGATTTCATTCAATAGCAAATGATGCAAGATACATGTTTTAAATCAGCTTTGCTGCAGATGTTAAAATAGGTGACACATCCACTTACACCTAACTCATGCAGCTGACAAATGTATCTAATGTGTTGTCAAAAGGTGTGATGAAGATATGACACGGTCATGAGGTTTTAAAAGTTTGCTGCCGATACAAGTAAATGTTCTTCACTGTACCGTATGACTGAATCTGTTATAGCTGACTTTTTCAGATGAAGGCCGAGTTACAGTAATTCGTCAGTCTCTCTACCACGGTAAGGCCTCTGTTTACAATATCACATACTGTACCATACTGTAATGTAAAATACCTGTCTCCCACCTGACGCATCTCGGTCTGTTGGACGCTGTCATTGATTGTTTGTTTCCTGTGCTCTGTCCTGCTCTATTTCCACAAATGAGAAATATTAGCAGTTTTGGAAATTGCAGACCAGTTGCTGCGAATGTGAAGTTTATATGGATGAAACACTAGGGGAGAGCGGGGCACAAAGTAACACTTTTTGACTTTCTCAGTTTGTGTAAATCCACATGGGGTTCAGAATATAATTTTTTTTTATCCACAGTAATTTTACACTTGTCTAGTACAAATATGTCGCTTTGTTTCATGATTACAGTGTATACGTTTTTCTTTATTTACCCTCAAATTTTTCAAATAAAATGATGGCGTTTTTGAAGAATTAAAAATAATCTGATTTTGGAGTTTGACAATGAACACATTATGCATCCATGCTTGGGACGGCAAAATAAACCAGCAAAAATGCTTTACATGTCTTGATATAATAATTTCTAAACATTAAACATTGACTGTCAGTCTTTATTCACCTGTTTCTCGTTGTTTCTCATTCAAAGTAAATAGCGTATATTACATCGCTAATGTCATAGATAGAATAGCACATTGTAACGCAGTGTTACATCGTGCCCCATCCGCGCAACTGGAATTTAAAACTGGTTAGTGTCTTCTGCTCAGTGTTGCCAACTAATTTTCAGAGAAAGTTGCTAAAGGAAGGTCGATTTCTTGCTAAAAGTTGCTAAATGACATTGTGATGTCATTGCGCGATGAAGTCATTGCGTAATCACGACGCAAAATTGTTTCAACATCAAATCTCAGCAAAAATATATATTTTATACATGTTAATTTAGATTTGTTTGTAAAATAATATGCATAATATTAAAATATAAATAACTGTATTTTAAAATACATTGAATTATTGAACACCTACACATTTTTGAATGATTACAGTTTAAGTGTTTTAATAGCTAGTAAACTAGTAATACTACACATTCTCAACAATTATGCTTTAAGCAGTGTATTAGTAGTTAGTTAGTATGCTACACTCTAAGAAAAGTCTGTAAAAATAGGGCACAATTTAGTACTATGTTAATATGAAAGAATTTTCCGTATTGGTTTTTTACCTGCATTTTATATTATGCATTGTGTTTTCGGGGTAACAGGGTTACAATGGATAATGTCCTGGAAAATTACAAGTATCTTTTCCATTTTTCTTACAGCGTACTAACTGATCAACAGTCGCAAGTACAAGCTACTAACAAAGTGTATCAAATTAACAATTATTCAATTATTATTAATAAATTGAACAATTGCAAATAGCAGCTAACCCAATTCACGTGCTATGTGTTACACGTGATGTGTGTACTGCTAGGCATCTTTGGTTTCCTTTTTTGTGTGTCATTTGGATGGAAAATGTGTGCCTTTTTATTGTCTGACTCACTTATCAAAAGTTGCCAAATACATTTTAAAAATTGCTAAATTTGTTGCTGGGTGCTTTTGGAAGAAAAAGTTGCTAGGGTAGTGTGAAAAGTTGCTAAATTTAGCAACAAAATTGCTAAGTTGGCAACACTGCTTCTGCTAGTTATCAAAGCATTAAAAAACTATCTAAACTGATAAATAACAGATTGGAGATTAAAATAATAGCAGATTTGTCTCATTTTAAATGAATAAAAACGGAGAATTTAAATTTTTACTATGGTAAAATAAATGTTCAGCGATATCTTCAAAGGATTTTTGAATTTTGGCGCAGTTTTTTTTCTATATAATGTTGATATGGTAACTAATAAATACTGTAAATTTTGTTATGCTAGCATGTGTGGAAATATTCAAACCATGTGTGTTACAACTAACCCCGCGTTACTTTGTGCCCTACACTCCCCTATTGTGTGTAGTAAAAAGGATACCTTTGTGATTTTGTGTTTTCTACTAATTGAAATAATACTGAAATGTTTACATTTTTTAATATATTTGATGGTCTGTTGTGAGATTAGTACTTAGAGTGTTGTTTGTAAAAAAATTTTAAAAAAAATTCGCAAGACGTCAGCCCGTTCTTGTTTCTTCCTCCCAGCATAGTGACTGTGGTTTTTCACTTTGTATGCAGTCTGTCAACGGTGCAATTGTTTCTGCTGACTGCTAAAGTACCCGTCACTGTTTCTTCATACGAAAGCTTTGTCCAGAGTATTTTCTTCTTAGACTGTGCTGGAAACTTTGCGTAGCAGCAGCTGTTTAGGTGAGTATGGTAATTGGTGGTACTTTATCAGTACAGCTGTCAGACGTCTGCTTTTTCTGTTTAAGATGAGTGTTGTTGTTGAATGAATAACATGGGTTGATAGAAAAACTCAAATGAGCTCTGAAAATCTACTGTGATAGACAGTATAGAGCTGAATACCCTCGTGAAAAAGAAGTACACTTTAGCATACTTTTTAAAAGAGTATGTACTATGGAAATAATATACTTTAATAGAAAATATAGCCTACTTAAACATGAACTGAATGTGATGTTAAACACATTTAAATATAATCAAGTACTTAACGTGTTACTATGTTAGTCAACACAAAACAATAAGTACTTGATTCATAATGATTTGAAGTGTATTTTAAAGGGGTCATATGATGCGATTTAAATTTTTCCTTTCTCTTTGGAGTGTTACAAGCTCTTGGTGCATAAAGAAGATCTGTAAAGTTGCAAAGACTAAAGTCTCAAATCCAAAGAGATATTTTTTATAAAAGTTAAGCGTCAACCACGCCTACCTAAAACGGCTCGTTCTAACACGCCCCCACATGTCTACGTCACGATGAGGGAAGATTTGCATAACTCCGCCCGAATGTTCACGCAAAGAAAAAAGGCGTAACTTTTATTCTCGCTGTAGTATTGTTGTTGCCGCCGCCGCCATGTCGTTTAATTTGACATTATTACACAGAGCACTTTCTACAAGTGTACTAAGTATGTTGAGAAACACAGTCATTAAAGTGTGCTGATTTTAAGAACACTTTTATTTCATTAATATTGCATTGTCTTTAGGTACAGTTTTAATTAATTAATTTATTCATTTTTAAATATACTGTTAAGAGTTGAAGTACGCTACAAGTGCACATTTATACAATTAAGCACACTTCTTTTTGT
Organism: Sinocyclocheilus rhinocerous; assembly: GCF_001515625.1. NCBI lineage: Eukaryota > Metazoa > Chordata > Actinopteri > Cypriniformes > Cyprinidae > Sinocyclocheilus > Sinocyclocheilus rhinocerous. Next base: position 346,231 of record NW_015654520.1, read on the forward strand.
TTTACAAGAGTAGTTTAACGTAAGGAATGGATTATTTAAATAAAGTATTTAAAATATTTTTTAAGGGAACGTTTATGTTATGGCATCTTTTGATGTTGATTTTGACATAAATGAATGACACACTTTTTGTTTTTATGGTTACTTTATGTGGTTTGCAACATAAGCTAAGTTTCTCTGGAAAATAAATCCCAGGCACATATTGCCTCATAATACGAAAGTTAATTTCTGATGCTGCTTATGACCAGCATTTTCTGCTCTGATGCACACAGCTCTGGACAGTCTGGATGGCTGCATCCCAGTTCATGGAGACGATTTCCAGTGAAGATGAAGACCAAGACCTGATTGAGCTGGAAGCTATTAGGAGGCCATACAGAGCAGTCAAATGTGGGTACACAGCATACAGACAGCCTGACGTAAATCCCATAGGATAGAAATAACTTATTTTAACTCTAACTTCTATTTTTTTCTGTTTGTAGTTGATCTGACACATGCAAATCAAGAAGACTTAGAAGCACAGCATTACCATGAGCCCAAACACACCAATGCCCTGCACAGGAATAACTGGTCCTCTTCAACCCAGAGGGTCCTGTCTTCCATGCCTAGTCGCTCTATCAGTAAGAGAATGTTTTGATGCTGTTTTTCATATCGATTTTACAATTAATAAAATCATAGCTTTTTTTTACTGAAATATGCTCTTGTGGCTGTAACAATAGATCCGAACTTACAAATATTTGCATTTTATTGTATCAGATAACAAAATAATAGTATATGCAAACAAACCCTTCTGAAAAAGAAGTATACTTTATACTTGCTTATTACAGAAATAATATACTTTGAAAGAATATATTTAAGTGTGATATGAGTGTAATGTTTTTGGACTCTTATTGCATGTTATTTACAATTAAATGAAAATTTGTTTAAATTGATATTAAATGCAGTTAGCTGAACTTAAAAGTGCTTTTTTGACCCATGCATTTAAGTATACTTAAGAACATTTTTATATGTGATTTCATAATTAATTCTGTTGTTTTTGAAATATGGTTAAAGTGTACTGCTGAATGTACAGACAAGCATTTAAACTAAAATATACTTTAATGTACTTTCAAATACATTTGTAATTACACATGATGAACAACGTACAAACGATGAGAAATGATGAAGATGCAATTTACTTTAAATGTAATATTGACTTGCACACCATGCAATTATAATCCAGTACTTTACATGTGCAACACGTTAAAGTAAGTATACTTCTTTAAAGCATGACAAAATATTATTCAAACATAATGATCTAAAATGTATTTTAAAGTAAAACTTGACATTTTTACAATATAATATAAAAGTTTGACTTCATTACAAAGTACACTTTTTTAAAATGAACTTATTGTGTTAAGAAACCATCATGAAAATGTTTTCTCATTAAGTACACTTACTGTAAGTGGCCTTTTCTTTAATATTATTTGCAAGTACAATTTTTTAAATTAAAATATACTTTTAAAATTTGAAGTACACTCTAAAAAATCTGTAAAAATAGGGCACAAAGTACCATGTTAGTTTGAAGGAATTTTCTATTGTATTTATTTTTTACAGGTGTTTTACCTGTATTTTGAATTTTCCACTGCATTTCATTGTGTTTTAGAGTTTTTAGAGAAATGCCGGTACAATTAATGGATAATGTCCCGGTAATGAGCTGCCAGTACTTTTACTGTTATTTCTTACAGTGTACACTACTAAGTGCTCATTCAATACAATTAAGTTCTAGAAATTTCCTCTGAACTGACTTTTGCATTTCTGTTTAATCAGTTGATGTTTTGGTGATTTTAAGTGGTTGTTCAAAGTCAGTTCTTCTCAAGTTCACACGTAGCAGAGGAATCACATTAACCATCAACATCATCCACTAATATTTGACAGCCACAAAATGTCCACATGTCTTTTGTGTTTGTATTTATTTATTTTTTCATTTACACATTAATCTACACTTTATATTTTACGGTACTTGTAGTTTGTTACTTGTAATACAGTCTTCTCCACTAACAATCTCCAGTTTCCGGTGTAATGTGTTACATTTATTATGCTTTTTTGCTTTGTCTTTCCTCAGGATTTAATCAGTCGACTGCGCTCTCCCGATCCACAGAGACGCGTAGAAGACGACCTCTTAGCATTGTGTCCACCGCTCGCTGCACTACAGAGCAGGATGTCTTCAGAGAACAGGACGACTGCAAGAATGATGGTTTGCAGCAGTAAAACGCTCACAATGCCAACTATCTGAAGCAATCAGGGCTCATATTATGAGGAATCGAATTTTTCTTGATCTTTAAAGATAAAAGCATTTGATGTACTGTGAAGCATACTATAACTCTTAGAACTTCCTCCTCAGTGAAAAAGAAAGTTTACTGAAACTAAACTGCAACAACGACTCGTTCTATACTTCTCCAATTTAAATTCACACTTATTTACATAAAAGTCTTAAAGGCACAGCAATAAGAAACAGGCTGTTTATGGTGGAAATGGTGTTTAGATGCAGAAATCTTTATTAACATTAGAAGTGGACCTCTGACACTTTGTTTCTGTGTTCTGGTTCTAGTGACCCAACAGGAAGAGCTGCTAAACAAACTACAAGGTTTGTCTGCTGGTGAATGTGTGCGTGTGTTGCGTGAAATGCCCCTTAGTGTCTCTGAGAAGCGTCAGATCAGGTGACTTTTAGACGTACATCTTTTAAAAATTATATCACCTGAGTGCAATAATTCATTTGTTCTTTGTGTCAAAATGGTTCATTTCATTTTCATTCATCTCAGTCTTTGCGTAATCTTATCTAAATGTGTCTTTTCAGAGCTCTGGTCTTCTGTTGGGAGGCTGGGCAGCCTCTCTCTGCTAACAGAGCCCTGTGCTGTCATCAGTTTAAAACTTGGTTCTTGAAGGTGAATGTCTTCTTGCATTTAAGATTTAAACACTAACCTGTGTTGTTTAATTTTATTCTATAATAGATGAAAAAAAAAAGTATAAATATATAAATGAAATCATAGGTTAAAGTACTAATAAAAATCCACAAGAAATGATAACATGATTGCAGATTTAGCATAGATTAATTATATTTAATTATTAATTTTTATTAATTTTTTTTACAAATTACCATTGAAAAGTGGCATTTTTTTAATATTCCTAATGTAGATTTCCAGAGTTTAACACTGAAAACAACAGTTCTTGATTCATTAACCTGTAGTGGTTAAACGGATCGTAGTTGATCCGTGATCCGTACGGACCAAGCCCCACGGTTCGACATGCATGTGATCCGCGGATTAATTGCAAAATTAAGATGATTTACACATAAGTTTATCATTTGTTCGTATTTAGACAAGCAAGCGAATTTGAAACAATTCCAGAGAGAAAAGGCGAAAGGGAACTCGATTCGTTACTCGCGCAGCCGCACACACATACAGCCGCACACACATGAAGTGCGCATTTCAGACGGCGCGCGAACACCGAACGGAATCCTCTTCTGAATCCTCTAAACAGACACATACGCATAAAATTATGACAAAATACCCATCTCAACAATCATTCAGGTAAACACAGTCAGTTATGTCTCAAGTGAATGAAAACAGCTGAGAAAGAAATCGGATGTGATGTGTATCATTATATCGGATCCGTGCATCAGGTCTTAAAGGGACAGCGGCCTATAAATACTGCTGCTGTCATTAATGATCATCAAACAACAAAACAGCTGTGATAAAAATCTATATTTAATTTATACAGTGAACACTATGCAGTGTTATTTTCCCTAATTATTACATTTCTGTATTTGAATACTACCAACCTTATTTTATTTGTAACATATTCTGTTGTATTTACCTATGCTTGTAATTTGTGTATTTGTTCTTATTTTTACTGCCTGTTCTCTTGTCGCTTTAATCATGTTTAAACTTTCCTAGTTAATCTAGTAGTATTTACTGTGGTATCAAATAAGTACTTTGCTTTAAGTAATAAATGGAAAGCAAGTTAAATGGAAATATTTTTCATTTCTTGCTGATCCGAAAAATGATCCGATCTGGTGTTATTAATGATCATCAAACAGCAAAACAGCTGTGATAAAAATATATATTTAATTTATACAGTGAACACTATGCAGTGTTATTTTCCCTAATTATTACATTTCTGTATTTGAATACTAGCAAACTTATTTTATTTGTAACATATTCTGTTGTATTTATCTATGCTTGTAATTTGTGTATTTGTTCTTATTTTTACTGGCTGTTCTCTTGTCACTTTAATCATGTTTAAACTTTCTTAGTTAATCTAATAGTATTTGCTGTGGTATCAAAGAAGTACTTTGGTTTAAGTAATAAATGGAAAGCAAGTTAAATTGAAATATTTTTCTTTTCTTGCTGATCCGAAAAATGATCCGATCCGTGGGTCAAAAACCGTAATGTGATCCGAACTGTGAGATTTGTGATCCGTTGAACCACTATTAACCTGTATGCACTCTTGTTTTTGATGCATAGGTTTTGTGTGGTTGGTGCTATGGTAGAGTCTCCCAGCAGAAATCCATACAGCTCTGGCAGGGAGTGCTCAAAAACATCAGCGCTCACTTCGGCACCGGGGTTCTGTCTTATTTCATCTTCCTCAGAAGACTGTTACATTTCAACATCCTCCTCTTCCTCATCAATGGCCTTTTCCTGATCCTACCACAAATCTCAAATCCCCCATCGCCAAAAAACAAACACACAACCACAGCTGACCTCTGGATGCTTACTGGCATGGTAAGGGTGATAATATATGTATATTTTTTAAAAAGTAGGTGCTTTATATTAGGGTTTCCAGTCCCTGGAAATTTAAGATGACCCATATTTATATTACATTGACTCTTTAGTGAACGCTATGGTTTTTTGTTCCGCAACAGGGCGTCCTCACAGACTCTGTGATGTTTTATGGCCACTATGCCAACTCCACCAATGAAAACTGCCAAGCTGAAACTAAACTGTGTCCAGAAAATTACAACATACCACTGGCATATATTTTTACTATTGGAGCAGGCATGTTTATCACATGTGTACTGCTTGTTTACAGGTTTGTCTATTTTCCTTATATACTGTGAAAATTAAATTTCCCATCATTAGCTTGCCCTGGGATTAAGTCAGATTTTGTTTATCCTTTCAGTATGTCTAAATCATTCGGAAAGAGTTTCCGCGTATTCAAGACTACTGGTAACCTTGCTTTAAAGGTTTTCTGCTCTTGGGATTTTAAAGTCAGCAAGAAACGGTCCGTTAAACTGCAGTCGGTGAACATCTGCACTCAGCTGAAGGTTTGTCTCAATATGACTATTCATGTTAAAATCAATTTATGCTCCAGAGAGCACTAATAATTGCATTGAAAAATGTCGTACACAAGCATGTTGGGATATTTGAAGACATGTTATGCACATTAAAGTCAGGTACAATTTTATGGTTGAGGTCAAACATGTGATATGAATATAAAAATGCAGAAGGTTTGTAATGCAAATTTTTAAGGTTTAAATAGCATATGAAACTAACACGAGGTTAAAGAGTGTCCCTGTGGCTCAGTGGTAGAGCATTGCATTAGCAGCGCAAAAGGTCGTGGGTTCAATTCCCAGGGAACACACATACTGGTAAAAAATGTATAGCCTGAATGCACTGTAAGTCGCAAGCGTCTGCTAAATGCATAAATTTAAATTTTTCAATTTAAAGAAATATAGCTGCAGGCCGAAAAAAGGGGATGAAAGGGTGGAGAAACTCAAAAAGTACAACTCTAAAAGGACAGAAATTAAACTTCACTTGTCCACGTTCCGCTCACATAATTTTCACAGCCTGCAGCTCAATTTTTCTCACATGCGTGAGTGATTTGAACACTCAAAAACAAAGGTCCACTGAGTAGTGTGCAAGATCTGAATGCGTCCATTCATGCTCACTGTCAGTTAGGGCTGTGCAATTAATCTCATGCGATTGTCATGCGCATCTCGTCAGTAAAGCCGGTTCTGTGATTAGTAGTAAATCGTCATCACCTGCTTTCAGATGGAGCGGCATTTACTACACAGAGCCGTAGTTCACTGACAAGCTAGGCAGTATCGCGTTCAGATGAATCGCATTCGATTATAAACGCGATATTGCCTAATTGTCTAATTTACTCTGTGTAGTAAATGCCGCTCCATCTGAAAGCAGGTGCTGGAGATTTACTGCTAATCACGGAACCGGCTTTACTGACGAGATGCGCATGACAATCGCATGCAATTAATTGCACAGCCCTACTGTCAGTTGAATGGTTTATGCAATGTACTGTGCAACTTGGAGCTATATAATTCTCAAGCCATGGCTCTCACAGACTGGTCAACCCAGAAACCAACCAGAGTGTTGGAAAACCCAGCAGCAATGTGTGTCATTTGGAAACACTTAGGAATACTGTTCTGTCATTAATGAGTAACTAGACAGGAGCAAATGGGTTAGACAATTTTAACATTCTAGTAACCACTATTAACAAGGATCTCAGATTAATGAATTAAAGTACACAATTGATTGCAGTAGTTTTTCATTCCTCCCAGAGAACTACTAAGAAACTATATATAGTTTCAAATAATCAATAACTAATGCAGAACAAATTAACACTTTAACCACTACTTTAGCATTTACTTATCATCGCATAATCAATAGGTAATAACAGACTTAAGATTATGGTAAGTTGTTAATAATTACTACATTTTATCATTCCTTTTACAGAGCTTACAATGTTTACAATGGAAAATTGAAAAAAGGAAATGGCTTTTTAAAATCAGTTTTCTGGATCGTACTCCTGTTGCCAATTTTCTGGCATCCTCTGATCCTTATTTGTATTCATTTTATTTCTTACACATAGTACTACATCCTAACACAGCATTCTAAAGTGAATATCATGGTTACCCACTGATAATGACTCCTACTTTACCCATCAGAAGGAATTATATCCAAAACCTTATGAAACACATCAAAAGCTTACAATGACTTCATTCATTTCTAGGGAGTTATCATGCTTTTCACCAAAGTATACTTCGTTTCGGCAACAGACATGTTCGTCGGGTTTTGTCTGATCGGTTTATTGCCCCTGTTGGCATTGGTCAGGCTTGTTTTTGTCAATGTTGAATCAGCATTTGTCGGGTCTTGGAATGTCTGAGAAGTAACGTATTCGGTCGGCTGTCAGAATACTGTTCTAAATTTTTATTAAAGAGTTGGTAATAATTCAGTCATTACTAGTAGGTTGCCATGCTATTCATTTTATAACTAATTACGTATTAACATTAATTATGAAACATATAGTTTCCAGGGGCATGTTTAGAGTTTTGGGGGCACTAAGCAAGCGGTCACTGGGGGGCCCCCCTCGGTTGAAATTGTGTTCCGGGAGGTATGGAGAAAAAAAAAACAGTAGCTAATGATATTACTTTCCAATTTACTAATCAAAGTTTCTTGTCAGTTAATAGTAGTTAGAATGTTAATATTGTGTTACTCATTTTCTCCTGTGTAGTTATTCATTAATAACGGAACAGTGTAACCATAATTAGTTTGATGTTAAAATACTTCCTCCAAGCCCACTGCGTAAGCCATTCATTGGTAGACTTTCTGAAAAGTGTAAACACTCTGTAGCACTTTGAACACTGTTTTTAGACTGATTTAGCAACATCAGTAAAACCACCGCTGTGAAAGTCTGAAGAAGGATGACCTGTTTGTCCAACCAAGGGAAGACAGGGACAATTCTGTTTGGTCACACTGAAGCAGAAATGACACACTTTAACAATACGTAACATCACAGGTAATGTTTTGTTGACTTTTACAATGAAGCTTGGATTTGAGTCAATGTTTGTGTTTTAGGAGATGCTGTCTGAGCTCAGCTGCAGAAAACCGAAGAGGAACTTGTGTTCAACTTTGTGCTGGTTGAGTCTACACTTTCTTGTATGGTCCATTTGCCTCTTTTGCATAGCTGCCTGCATGCTGGCTGTTTACTACTTACACCCTTACATTGACCAGGGCAGTTCCAAGGTAAGGGTCATAGTCTTGAATAGACAACAGGAAGGCAACAGGATGCCTAACACTTAAGAAATCACACAATTCATGATAGAAAACACTAGTCACATCCTGTTCAGTTCACACACCAGTTACTTTTGCTGCCTCATTAAAATGCAAACAGCTTTATTTTCAACAACTGCATTTTCTGGTTGACTGTTTTCTTTAGATTTCACAGTATACTCCACATCTTGAAAAATATTGTCTGTTGGGCTGTTGCCTTGCTGATATAAAACTATGATTGTGTCGTCAGTGTGTTTTAGTTTAGCCTTTAATTCTGTGCTCATTCACAATGCTGTTCAAGCAGTGTTGGGGAAAGTTACTTTTAAAAGTAATGAATTAGAACATCGTGTTACTCCCTAAAAAAAAGAACTAATTACATTGCTTAGTTCATTTTTAATGGCAAGTGATGTGTTACGTTACTTTTTAAATCTGGGTGAGGCTTGCCTGTTTGATTTTAATATAAAAAGTTCCATTTTTGGCAAATGTAAAAAGCCCTTTCACATCAAAAGTTAAATGAAGAGAGGGCACAGTAGAGGGCAGTAGAGGGCACAGCTCAATCAAACCTTCTAGTTGTGTTGCTATTCTGGATTGCATGAAGAATAGGATGCAGGAGAAGAAAGTTTTTTGCTTATTAGTGTGGTTGAATTGGATCACCGTAGGTCAGCAGAAAAGACATTGGACATTGGTTAATAAAATGGGATTAAATACTTAAAGGCAGGGTATGTGATTTTTCAAAAACACTTTAGAAAACTGATTCGGGCCGAATAGCAAAACAAACTTGTAGCCAATCAGCAATAAGGGGCGTGTCTACTTGTGATGTGGAGGAGAGCGCGTTCAGTGCATGGGACGGACATTAGCCGAGCCGAGCGACAGAAAGATAGAGATGGCGGATAAAAAACAAAAGAGGAAAACGTCTGCGGAACGATAAGGCAAGAAGTAGGACCCGTGTAAATATCGGATCAGCTTTTCAGCGCTGGAGAGAACTCAAGGAGCGGAGGCCTGTGATCGGACGCCGAGGTTGCTTTGTTTCTTCTCAATAGGTGAGTAACAACGTGTGTCTACAACAGCTAAAGTCTGCCTACACTGGACGCGATCAAACGACCGTTGAAAACCATTTGAAATTTGTGTCAGCACGTCATAAATAGAACCCGGCAGCAGTTTTCTGTCGGGGATTTGTTGCGCCGCGCCGCTCACGTCCGTAGACACGGTGTAACATTGGTTTTGCTTTGTTTCACAGAACTAATCGTTGCCTGGGTTGCGTACGTATATGTGGGGCGGAGCTATCAAAATAGGGGCAAGACCCTTTTGGGGTAGGGGCGTGTTTGTTTTGGTGATTTCAAATATCAACATTGGCTACCAGAAATCACTTACTCTGCCTTTAAAGGATATTTGTGTTATTTAATGTATTTAATAATTGCTGGTTTATGTCATATTTAGAGTTTGCGTGTCACAGGTTTTATTCATTTTGAGTAATACTGAATCTGTTTTTGTGCAAGTGAGATGAGTAAATGCATGTTCACATTTAGTCCAGAACTACAGTAACATCATGTCCACACAACACCTCTGCACTTACTCCCGATTTCTCTCAACATGGGGAGAGTCAGTCAATAAATGGGAAAACAAAGTAACTTGCATTACTTACTTAAAAAAGTAACTCAAACATTTTATCGTAAATTAAAAAGTAATGCCTTACTTTATTAGTTACTTGAAAAAGTAATCTGATTACATAACTCGCGTTACTTGTAATGTTATCCCCAACACTGCATTCAAGTCCCCACAACTTACTAGTGATATAGTTAGCAGGATACTGTACATAGTTACACAGAAGAAAAAAAAAGGTACAAAAGCTGGAATGCTACCCTTTCAAAAGGTACTAATATGCACACTTTAGTGGTAAATAAGATACAAAGCTGTACCTTTGGAAAACCCGCCCCAGTGAGAGTGTGCATTAATTAATGACATTTATTGTAAATTGATAAATGGAAGTTTTCTGTTTAGTGTGTAATGCACAAAGTTACAAAATAAAACTGTTTTAATTGTAAATGCACATTTGCACATTTGTCCCCATTCATCAGCTTTACATTTGAATCCGTTTTATAGAATTTTTTTTTTTTGAAATGCTTAGACTGCCTATGTTTTTTCTCTCTCTAGAATTCTTGATGTATTTCTGTAAATTCTTGTTTTTGTCCTTCCTTTAGAACTCAAATATAATTCTTTATTTGATATCATTTGTTTATGTCTTTATCATGTAGGCAAACTCTTTTCAGAAAGCTGTCGGTTTGCTGAAACTGCCTTTGGTCGTGTCATGCGTCAGTCACCTACTGCCTGGTTTCTTCGACATGTTATCCAGGGTGGAGCGTTACAACTTCCCGAGCACTCAGATTTACGTGTCCATTGTAAGGTCAGGGAAGCCATCACTTCCTTGTTTTTTTGTTTTGTTTTTTTGCTTTCGTTCACCATTCGTTCACTTACTATTTATTCACTTCCTGTCTAAGTCTGCTGTGAGCTAAGCTGTATTTCCTTTCAGTGCAGCAGGAAGCACGTTTTACATGCTTCATTTGATTGCCTTTAAAGCAATGCTTTAAATATTTGCTGCTCACTCTAGTGTGACATTTTAATTTAGCATGACTCTTATCTTGAGAACTACCCCAAAGCTTTCAGAGACATTTGTCTGTTTCAGTAGTGAGAAAGTCGTCCAACCAAAGCATTAAGTTGCATCATTTACTATATGTGTATATTACACAAGCGGTTATTTTTATTTAGTTTAATATTATGTAATTCATACAGACGGTGATTTGAACTACTACCGGTCAAAAGTTTGTGATCAGAACGATTTTTAATGTTTTTTACAGGAGTTTCTTATGCTCATCAAGGCTGCATTTATTTGATCAAAAATACAGGGAAAAAATGTAATATTGTGAAATATCATTATGATGTAAAATAACGTTTTTCTATTTTAATATACATTAAAATCTAATTTATTCCTGTGATGCAAAGCTGAATTTTCAGCATCATTCTTCAGAAATCATTCTAATATGCTGATTTATTATCAGTGCTGGAAACTGTTGTGCTGCTTAATTGTGTTTTTTTTTTTTTGAATCTGTGATAATTTTTTCAGGATTCTTTGATGAATAAAAACTTAAAAATAAGAGCATTTATTTAAAATAAAAATCTTTTCTAACAATATACACTACCGTTCAAAAGTTTGGGGTCAGTACATTTTTATTCTTTCTTTTTTTGAAAGAAATGAAAACTTTTATTCAGCAAGGATGTGTTGATTTATATTGTTAGAAAATATTTATATTTTGAATAAATGCTGTTCTTTTTAACATTTTATTCATCAAAGAATCCTGAAAAAAGTATCACAGTTTAAAAAAAAAAATATTTGGCAGCACAACTGTTGC
>NW_015654520.1:359669-368378 GCF_001515625.1 Sinocyclocheilus rhinocerous
GTATTCTTTCTTTTTTTTTTTTTAAGAAATTAAAACTTTTATTCAGCAAGGATGTGTTAAATTGTTAAGAAGTGATAGCAAAGATTTATATTGTTAGAAAAGATTTCTATTTTGAATAAATGCTGTTCTTTTTAATCATCAAAGAATCCTGAAAAAAGTATCGCAGTTTCCAAAAAAAAATAAAAAATAAGTTGGCAGCACAACTGTTGCCAACATTGATAATTCTGATAATAAATCAGCATATTAGAATGATTTCTGAAGGATCATGTGACACTTTATACTGGAGCTTTGCATCACAGGAATAAATTACATTTTAAAGGATATTAAAATAGAAACCATTATTTTATATTATAATAACATTTTGCAAGATGACTGTTTTTTTCTGTATTTTTGATCAAATAAATACAGCCGTGATGAGCATAAGAGACTTCTTTAAAACAAACACATTACAAGTCTTACTGATCCCAATCTTTTGTGAATATGATATGTAGTGTATATGATGATATGTATATAATTATATGGATTATATACACTCTCATGACTCTGTGTCAAGGCCAGTAAGTAGAGTATCCGATAATTTGACGTTTGTATGACATATCAAATAACCCCTCAAACCCCTATTATGATCTGTAAGAAAGTTTGTTACCTAAAAAAGTTCAAATATGTAATACTTGATAATTAAAGAGCATGGATACAGAGATTACATGTACAAGATTTTTTTTTCAAATGCATTTGAAACTAGATTTCTAAAAACAATTATAATTTTCTTTTTTTTTTCATTGAAATATATATCACTAATAACAAATAACATATCTGTGCAGTTCCTATAGTAATAGTTTAGTAATACCAAAGTCCCTTTAAGGTATTCTATAGTCTTTGGTAATACCCATGAATTTCCTTTTAAGTTTGTTGTAACATAACATCAATAAGTCACTGAGTGCTCATCAAAGACCTTTCGGTTTCTTCTTTCGTAGGAACCTGTTGTTGAAGGGTTGCATTTTTAGTGTATTGTGTTACTACTGGCTCAAGAAAATTTCTGGCAGGAAGAATGGACGAAATACACGGCAGGTGACCAAAAACATCAAATCTGATCTTTTTTTAAATTCAGAAACAGTATGTTGTTACTATTTTGACAATAATAACAAAACAATATTGATTAAGCAGCCAATCCTTACAGTGTGTTGATTGGGTGTATGAGAATATTTGTAAGAGAAATGTCTTATATATCTATGAGATTATTAGTTGAATATGAAATGAAGCAGGCCTGTTTTCATTTGTGCTTACTTGCAGTGCTGGGAGACACTGGTTGGTCAAGAGCTTTACCGTTTGGTTTTAATGGATCTGCTATTTGCAATGTCATACATCATCTTAGCGGAGTTTCTGTGGGGGTAAGTTCTCACGTTTCCATGTGATAGCAGGGATGTTTAGCTGGATGTGTTGACTTTTTCTGCCCCTTCAGGTTTTGTATTAGAAACATCACATTAAGAAAAAGGAAACTAGAGTTTGACATCGCACGAGATGTTCTGGAGCTCATCTACGGCCAAACACTTGTGTGGTACTGTCATCTCCTCCTCGTGAAGAAACATTGCATTGTGTTCTGGTGGCTTCTCACTAACAGTATTTTCCGTGTTCTCTTTGTAGGTTTGGTGTGCTGTTTTCACCGCTCTTGCCTGCAGTGCAAATTGGGAAACTGTTTCTACTGTTCTACTTCAAAAAGGTCAAGATCTTCTTATGCCTGGTTCAGACTACACGATTTTAGCACGATTTTGCCATGATTTGCTTGACATAGGGTGTCGTGGGGATTCGTAAATGACAATGGGCGTCGGGACGCAAGATTCAAACGTTTCAGCACGTGTAGTGTGTCATAGTGGACGACAACAATGGGCGTCGTGACGCAAGATTCAATCGTTTCAGCACGTGTAGTGTGTCATAGTTGACGACAACCGATTCCGTGTCTGCGATGCTTCACGACAGAAAGACTAGCATGTTTAACTTTTTTTCCGTCGTCCACGACGAGTTCTGTCACATTGGAATTCCGCATCTGCGATGCTTCAAGACATCACGACAGAAATACTAGCATGTTTAACTTTTTTTCCGTCGTCCACGACGAGTTCTGTCACATTGGTGACATTGACCAATAGCAGCACAGAAGCTCTTTCATACACAGGTTTCAAACATGGCGAAACGAAAGAGAGATGATGGTGCTGCTAGGTGGAATTATGAGATGGAGGAAAGGTTCGTGGAGCTGTGGCAACAGTACTCCTGCCTGTATGATGTGTCATCGAGGGACTACCACGACAGAACAAAGAAAGAAAAATGCTGGCGAACTATAGCGGAAGCGCTTCAGCAATGTTTACACTCTTGTTTTCGGAAGTCAGTCGCTAGTTCCGCCTTCTCGATGACATCACGCGCGTCGTTAAAGACGGCACGCGATGAATGGTCGGGAAGCAACGTGTAGTCTGACATGTTTCTTGTCCACGACACGACAAGATTTTAGGAGTCAAAATCGTGTAATCTGACTATCGTGACCGACAAAAATATCGTGTAGTCTGAACCCGGCATTAGTCATTTATAGGCTTCACTGGGTTGAAGGTGCATGGAGGATAGAAGATTGAGTTTAACGCTTTAAATGTAAAAGTGTAGTTCCTCCGAAAGTGAAATTCGGTCATCATTTATTTACCATCATGCTGTTCTTTAGTGAAACACAAAAGGAGAAAACATAAGCTGGATGTACTTGCTAAGTGAATGGGAATTCTGCAATACTGCCAAAAATACAAAAAGCATCATGAAAGTGGATCATGTGACTGATGCACTGTATTTCAGCTTTCGTGAACAGATTTTGTGAGAAGCAACGCAAAAGTGAAGTTGTTATTTACTCGTTTGCAGTTTTCAAACTTGCCATGTTGTGGTTGGTCACATGACATCCAAGAAACAATGACATCAAACCTAGAGCAACACAGGCTATTTTAAAGGTTTAAAGGCTATTTTTCTACTATTTTTGAATTAGACACAAGTGTGAATGACCTTTGTGAACACCAGTGGATGGGGACATTATAAGTGACAACTTTTTTTTTCTTCACACATAGATATCATATGGTTCCTAAGCCTTGGAACATAGCCAGTTACATGAGCTACCTTTTTTACAGTCTCAGAAAAAAATTTACAAAAACTTTACCTATAGAGGTACAGCATTGGCAATTTTGTATCGTATCTACCTCTAAGTACTAACTTGAGGATACATATTATACTCTAATGTACTAATATGCAACTTTTGGGGCAGATAAGTTACAAAGTTGACCCTTTTAACCCCTTAACTGTCACTCACATTTTTGAACATAGACGTGAAAGTGCACGATCCAAACTTAAATTTTTATAATTCATGAATGAAAACATTTTGTAACATGATATTGATGTACCATTTTCATGGTAATGCAATGTTTGATTTTAAAATGGGTTTCAAAGGATGAATTTTAAGATTTTAAGTTTTCAATTGATATATAATTTCTGATGATTTCTAAAGTGTGATAGAGAAAAAGGCAACGAATACTTTTTTGGACAAAGGTCAGAACTCCTGTTATGATGTAGATTTTTGAGGTGCACTCTTGTCAAAAATTAATCTATTACTTTTCCTACATAATTTTTTAACAAAAACATTGGTAAAATATTTATTTAGGAGTCTTAGACCTTTCCAACGATATATAGTTTGTCATGATTAAACTAGGATTTCATTGTAATATAGTGAAGTAAACTTAGAGAAAACATACTTCACTAAATGATATAGTGGGGACGGGTGACAGTTAAAGGGTTAAGGGTACTGTCCCAGTAAAATGTTTGCTCATTTTTTTCTTATAGTATACCTTTATTGAACCTTTCATCTAAGTATGGAAAAGGGCAGCTATACCTAACATCATCTTTTGTGTTTCATGAAAGACAGAAAATAATACAGGGTAGAAAGAAAACAATACAGGTGTGTAATGACATTATATCAGAAGTGTCATATTTGGGAGAAGTTTTCCTTGTGCTGCAATGTACTGTAGAAAGAAATTGTGTCTTTAACTCTATAATAATTCATTAGAAATGTTCTATTTACAGTATATTTTTAGGATATCCAGGGTCAATTACATGTGTATGTTTGTCACCCCCTTTATAGTCGAGTTTGATGATGAACTTCCAACCACCCAGGAAACACTGGAGGGCCACTCAGATGAGCACATTCTTCATCAAACTCCTGTTTTTCCCCTCCTTCACTGGGGCCCTTGCATGTGTCATTTATACAATGTGGAGGTTTGTCTCTTCAGAGTATACATTCACATTCTCCAGAATACGATGTAGATGGAGGACCAAATCTGGCAAAATCAAAAATAAATAAAGCATTAAAGGGTTAGTTCATCCAAAAATGAAAATTCTGTCATTAATTACTTACCCTCATGTCGTTTCAAACCCGTAAGACCTTCGTTCATCTTCGGAACACAAATTAAAGGCCGGGACACACCAAGCCGACGGTGACGGCGAGCGGCGGTCGGGCTAGTTTGTTTGGTGTGTTCCACTCGTCGGCTCTCGTCGGTCTCACGTCGGCGGCAGTTTGCCCGATTCAACATGTTGAATCGGCGTCGGGACCGTCGGCGCGAGTGAGAGCTCTGATTGGATGTTCAATAATGTGGCTGTGAGGACGTCAAATGGGGCTTTGGAGTTCTTGTCAGATAGTCCACAGGCCAAAGTGTGGTGGTCGTCGGGTGAGGGTGCAGTGAAGTGTAGAGATATTGCTTGAACAAGATTGTTGAATGTATGACAGGAAGCTTGGCTGGTTGATGCGGACTTGGCCATGTGGCTTCACTTAACAAGCTTCCCTTGTGTAACAGTAACAAGGCCTTGATAATCTTCAGCAGCACAAATACAGCACAATGAATAGCACTCTTCTCCTCTGGGATAGGATATAAAGAATAGACACTCACAAATACGATTAATACTAAAAATCACTTTTGAGTGCAAAATAAAAATAAATGGAAATGTTCATTTGCATTATAAAGACAAGGGGGCTTTTTAGTTTTGTGTTGCACTTGTAATTTAAAGCAAAACTAAACAACTAGAGATGTGTGTAATTTTATTGTGAATAAGGGATGTTTTAGCCAAAATTCAAAGCTCTTAAAGGGATAGTTCACCCGAAAATTCTGTCATTAATTACTCACCCTCATGTCGTTTCAAACCCGTAAGACCTTCGTTCATCTTCGGAACACAAATTAAGATATTTTTGATGGAATCTGAGAGCTGTCTGACCCTGCATAGACAGCAATGCAACTGCAATGTTCCCAAGTCCAGAAACGTAGCAAGGAGATCGGTAAAATAATCCATGTGAGATCAGGGGTTCAACTGTAATTTTACGAAGCTACGAGAATACTTTTTGTGCGTAAAAGAAAAAAAAATTTGAATTCAACAATTCATCTCCTGTAAACAGCGTATGCTGTTCTGTGTCAGCTGCGTCACACCGGATCTGTTTCCTACTTGGTTGTGATTTGATCTGAACGAAAACAGCGTATCCGTGATCGGATTATTTTACCCATCTCCTTGCAACGTCTCTGGACTTGGGAACATTTCAGTTGTGTTGCTTTCTATGCAGGGTCAGACAGCTCTCAGATTCCATCAAAAATATCTTAATTTGTGTTCCGAAGATGAACGAAGGTCTTACGGGTTTGAAACGACATGAGGGTGAGTAATTAATGACAGAATTTTCATTTTTGGGTGAACTATCCCTTTAATACACACCCCAGAGCTTCCTTTCAAGGTGGTCTAGCATACTGGTTAAAAAAAAAAGTCCTTTTGACAATTTTAAAAGGATAGTTGTCTCAAAAAATAAAAATTCTCACATTGTTCTTTACTTGGTGGAACACAAAAGATATTTGAAGAATGTTTCAGCAGGTTTTGTCCTTCAAATATGTTCACATGAATTGTTCCTTCATACAGCATGTTTGTCTTGACACAATGCAAATTATGTCAATTATATAGAGACGTTAAAGTGCTAGTGTGTTTTGTTCTCTTAGGGTCAGGCCCTCATCAGATTGCGGGCCCTTTAGTAACCTCCACAGCATGCTTCGCTTAGGCAAGAAGTGGATCAGGGGCCTGGGCAGGTCAAAGCCCAGTATGTTCTGGCTCAGCTGGGCTTATAATCACCTGGTGGACAACCCTTTGTTCCTCTTCATCACTGCAGGCCTGTTCCTGTGAGTACTCCTCACTCATGGGTCTGCTGGGTGCAGTAGAGATCAGATTTGGGTCATTTTTTAAACTGTCACCTCTGTCTCTTTCCAGCACCATTATATACATTCACATGCAAGTTTTGGATGGCCAAAAGATGATCATTGTAAGGTTACAAGAACAAATAGACAATGTGAGTATCATGAGCCTTGTGGAAAAGTACGGTAGCATTTTTTTTTTTAAGTACCTATTACTTAATACTTTAAAAGAATATACTTAAGTGTGAACTTAATATTAAATATTATTATATTAAATGTAATTAGTTGAACTTAAGAGTTTTTTTCATGCACTTAAATAGGACTTAAGTAGCTTATATGTAATTTCAAAATTATATTGTCTTTGAAATATGGAAGTGTACTGCTGAATGTACTGACAAGCTTATGTGGTAAACTAAAATGTAATGAAATTTCTATTGAAACCTGTATGGCATGCATTTAAATATACTTGTAATTAAACATTTGTAATGGTGAAGTTGCAATTTAGTACATTTCAAATATGTTAACTTTAAATGTAATATCAAATAAAAAACACTAGTTCAATTATATTCAAGTACTTTACATGTGTTTTAGTGTGCTAGTCAACACAAAATAAGTGTACTTCTTTAAAGCACAACAAAAGTGTATTAAAACATAATGCTTTTAAAAACATTTAATTTAAAATTATTACAAAGTGTCTCAAGAAAAAAAAAGTCATAAAAGTCTCTTTAAGTGCACTTAAGTGTCTTTTTATTTCATTAATATATTATCTGCAAGTACAGTTTTTTAAAATATACTTTTAAGATTTGAGGTACACAGCGAGTGCACATTATTAAGCATAATTAAGGGGATACACTTTCAATTAGTAAACTTGGTTTCCATATTTAATGGGGACATTCCATAGGCATAATGGTTTTTCTACTGTACAAACTGTATGTTCTATCCCCTCACCCTACCCTAAACTTACCCCTCACAGAAAAATACAGGCATTTTTATATTTTCAAAATCTTCTTTCTGTATGACTTACAAGCTGTTTTCCTCGTGGGGACCAAAATGTCACAACAAGGTCAAAATTTACTGGTAATACTACACTTGTGGGGACCCCATAATGTAGTGACCTCACACACACACACACACACACACACACACACACACACACATACATACACACACACACATACATGGTTCATTTGGAATCTGCATAGGTGTGATGGTTTTTATACTGAGCTAGTCAAATTTTCTATCCTCTAACAGAAATCTTCTGCCATTTTTTGAATAAAAAAAAACAACTACACTTGTTTATTATGTTTTTTTAACCATCTCATTTGGCTTCTTAGGAGGGTGAAGATAAGAAGTTCCTTATAGCTAAACTACAGAGCCTCAATGAGGCGAGTGCTCCACAGTAAGGTGAGCTTTTCAGTCTTTCCTTTTAACTAGAAATTCTCCCTTTACATTTCTTTGTGCATTCAGGATGTTTGATGTTCAGATAAATGAATGTTTGAAGACAAATTCCACAGCTTTCAACATGTTGCAGTGGTTCACTTCCTTCTTGTTTCCATGACCTCGTCACCTGCTGATTTGTTTCATCCAGGAAGCCTGAATTCTACAGAAATGAATTCAGAAGAATACATTGTGGAAACAACCTCAAAAAATATACCTGAGAAACCGGTGCGTCTTATATAGAACGCAAATTGCACTGATATTTAGTAGTGTTATTGTCATTTAGTCATATAAAAATATTAAATGAAAAGGTTCATTTTTGCTTATGGAAATGTTTTTGTTTGTCAGTTTATGTCACTGCATAAAGGCTATATTTTTGTATGGTTGAGGATATGATAATTTTTAATATTTAGAAAACTGTTTTAAAGGGCAACAGGGTATCAATATGCAGTGTTTCTTGCAACATGTTAATGATGAGATTCACTTCAGTTTATCTCTGCTGTGTTTTGAACGTTTGCAATCAATAAATGAATGCAACATATCTGTAAATGACAATTATTTGTGAATAATTGCTCTTATTTTACATTGCTATTGAGATATCACACAACTCTGTGAAATGCATGTGTCCGATTCGTCAAATGATCATGTTTTTTTTTTGTTTTTTTGTATACTGTATAACCTTTCCACAGTGCTAGTGTCTTTTGAATAATTGTTAAATCAGTTTTGTGATACAGATCGGCTGACTGAACTGTACTCATTATTTTTACTGGTGTATTTCCCTTGGACAAAGACTGCTAAGGTCACTTGACATTGTAATATGCAACCCTGGAGCACAAAAGCAGTCTTAAGTTGCTGGGGTATATTTGTAGCAATAGCCAAAAATGATTGATTTTTCTTTTATGCTAAAAATCATTAGGATATTAAGTAAAGATCATGTTCCATGAAGATATTTTGTAAATTTCCTCCTGTAAATATATTAAAACTTAATTTTTGATTAGTAATATGCATTGCTAAGAACTTCATTTGGACAACTTTAAAGGCGATTTTC